>NC_080793.1:28889796-29192826 GCF_028018385.1 Neofelis nebulosa
CTCCCTCCCCCCTCCTCACACTCTGTCTGTTTCTGTCTCTCTTTCTCTCTCAAAAATAAAGAACATTAAAAAATTTTTGAGAAAAGGAAATTTTACCCTTTACTCTCCTTCCTCTTATGTAGTTGATATTAGGTTTTACTTCTTTCTGTATTATGTTTCTATTAACACATTTCTGTGGTATTAGTTATTCTTTATTAAAAAAATTTATGTTTATTCAGTTTTGAGAGGCAGAGAGAGATAGAGCATGAGGAGGGGAGGGGCAGAGAGAGAGGGAGACACAGAATCTGAAGCAGGCTCCAAGCTCTGAGCTGTCAGCAAAGCACAGAGCCTGGTGCGGAGCTCAAACCCACAAACCATGAGATAGTGACCTGCTAAGCCACCCAGGCACCCCTGTGGTATTATTCTTACTACTTTTGTCTTTGAATTTATGTACTAATATTAAAAGTGATTTACATGCCATCATCATAGTATATAACAGTCTGTTTGTATTTATATTTATTTTTAACAGTGAACTTTATATTTCATACATTCTCATGTCCCTGCATAGGTGGGCCTGCCTCCAGGACCTTGGTCAATATTTCTGGTGCTGAGACAAGGGTATGCTTCAGGGTTTTCAGGTGGTGGACCTATTATCAGGTACACAGATGCCTGTAGCTCTCTCCAGGTCTCTGGGGGGTAGAGAGGCTCCTAACATTTCCCTGGGCTGGCCCCTGGGTGGTCTAGGTGGGCAGGACCACTCTCAAACTATGGTGTGAGGAGCTGGAGCTGGTTTAGGATACTTTTTCAAGATCTGCAGTCAGATTGAGGTCAAGTGCCTACCTCCAGAGACATAGACACATGTGTCTCTTGGTAGGTCCCTTGGTGAGGAGGACTGCTGTTTGTGGTTCTGAAGTGCTGGAGCCAGTAACTGGGGCTGCTACAGACTGAGGTTGGCAGGTCTACCTCCAGAGGCTCAGACAGGTGTGTCTCTAGGTGGATCCCTGGGCAGGCAGGGTGTTCCCAGTCTGAAACTGCAGGGGACCGGAACAGAATTACAGAGCCTGTTCAGAATCTGTAGTCAGACATAGGTTTGAGGGCCTGCCTTGGATGTGTCACCTGTCTGGTCTCTAAAAAGATAAGACTCTTGTTTAGGAGTAGCTGGAGCCTGGTCATGGACCAATTCAGGGTCCACAGTTAGGGTTGAGGTCAGTGAGCCTGTTACCTGGGGCATGGGGTGGTATGATTCCTGGCAGGTCCCTTGGTAGATGGTGTTGTTGGCAGGATCAGGGCCAAACAGGGCTGTAGCCAAGTTTACAATGTGACAGGCTGTTTCCAAGTTAGTAGCTGGGTCCACAGTCCATGGTCAGTGAGTTTTTTTCTTGGGCATGGGCCTGCCTTCTCAAATGTACCTTCAGAATCTAAATATTTTACGGTTAAATGTAACATCTACTGGGAAATTAGAATCTAAGTGTTAACTCCTATGGTACAGCTCAATCTACCTTCTGAAACACTTTGATTCAGTAATGTGCTATCTACTTATCTGAAGTCACACTCCACACTATCCATTCTGAACTTTTTAAAAACTTTTCTTGGTCTTAAACATACGAATTCACTTTCATCTTGTAAACTTATTTATTTTATGGCTTATCTGTATTTTTTCATCCCCCAAAAATGGCATTTAACTTACAGAAAGTATCTGTTTCATGTCATTCATAATATTTAGATCATTTTTCAATTCTAGCATTTCATTTTTGGTAATTATCACTTGAATTGAGATCTTACTTTGAATTAATTAACTTTGCTATTATAAACAAAAAAGCTCTCATATTTCATAAAGTTTGTTTTGTGAACATTTGCCCCTGTTTTCAAAAGTTACATTGGTAGGAGAATGTCATTTCATTTTTGAGCTGTAGTCCAGCACCACTGTTAATTAGGTGTGTGGTTCACTGTCCCTAATGCACCAGAAGTTTCTACATTTCACGTATCTCTCATTCTTATTTTAAATTGCTTTGGGAATTGGGGAACAATTATAACAACTGTTGCATAACAAATATTTACTCTTCCACATCTTTGGAATCTGGCATTGTTTGCTGAACCTAATCTTAATTCAGAATACTGACATAAATACTAAGAAGAAAGTAACTGGGTCTTCTAGAAGGTGGAAATAATTTATTAGTATACAGGTGAGTCTTGAATACCATGCAACTGTACCTTTTCAATCTATAGTTAAAGCTATTATTAAATACATATTTAAAATGTGAACAGCATGAGGCCATAGAACTACTAATTTATTATTATGAAATAGCTATGATTTATTATTATTGTTATTATTTATAATACCTGTTAATCCATAAAAAAGTTTCCATATGCCACCTAAATTTTTCTGAAAACACACCTGTGAGAAAAGTAAGGCAGTTATTTTTATCACTATTTCACAAATGAGAAAACTGAGACTATATTTTAGAAGAAAAGAACCTCAAACCTAGAGCTTTTGCTTCTAAGTCCCAAGCACTTGTGCACTAGGATAACCCTATGCTACATTCATTCCAGTACTTTCATTACATAAATTAGTAAATTTTTGTATAAGATGACATCTCTTTAGTACTGACTAAGGATACTTTTTTTTTTTGAAACTTAGAGCCTGATGCAAATGAACAATTTGGGCATATTAAAATTTCCTTGAGTATGAATCCACAAATACTATAGAGAGAAATTTCTTAAAAGCCAAAAAAAAGTAAACCTTTACCTATTCAGTCAAAATGCATTCATAATGTGTAACCACTGTGTTAAGCCACAGGTGTACAGTGGTGACTTCCTTCCTTGTGTCTCTTGTTATCTTAAAATGTATAAAGTAACCAATTTAGATTTCTGGGAGAAGAATAAAGGCATCAAGACAGATCTGGCTCAAGGTGGATGTGAATTGGTGAGGGAATTTATGTCTAGGAGGGGAAGGCTTAAAGCAGGTGGCAAAAGTACTTTAAGTGGCCTAAGATATATTGTCACTCCATCTGTGTTTTTGTTTGTTTTGGTTTTTGGTTATTTTTGTTTTGTTTTGCTTTGTTTTGTTTTGTTTTGTTTTGTTTTGGAAAGAGAGGCCAGTAGGCTCTCCCAGCCCCGGACCTCAAAGGGGCTGGATCTGAAACATCATCATATTTCCTGGTAAGTCAATGTATTGCCATCTTCTTTCTGCATTCATGCCTGGGCTGATGAGATTGCTCATGTTCCTTATCTAAAAGCACTCCTTGATCATTTTCCAGTCTCCACTTTGGAAGAACTTTGATTTATCCTAAGAAGTAGTGTACAGTGGGTATAGATTCATTTCAGAGAAAATAGAGCATTCTGGGCATATGATTCTGTCTCATAGCCCTGAACCTTCTTCCATGATAAGAAGTACTAAGTCCTCAAGACTAAACCATTTTCCTTGTACATTGTTAACCAAGTACAGTCAAGTTTTGCTTCTATGACCTCAGTATATCCACAGATACTGGCCATTTTGTGTTGTTGACACATATTTTCTATACAGATTTTAATGCTACTTGTTGGACACAGAAGTCCTAGAAAGAAAACAGGCTTTGGATTTTGTTTTTTCCCATTATTAGTCATGTGGCATCAATCAAGTGAACTAATTTCAAGCACAGAATCTAGCACATAAGATCCTGCAATATAAGTTGTTGGAATAAATGAAGGGGTTTTTTTATTTAAACAAATTTAAGGTGTTTTTTCCCTTTAGACACTTCTTGCCTTTAGCTGAATAAATACACTTAGATATTGCTTTGAGTTTCAATTTTCTCATCTCTAATTTGGAGATTTAATATGCTCTCATTTGCACCTCTGATTCAAGTTGAAATTTTCTATTCTGTATTCTTTAGATGATTTTTTTCTGAAGTGAGAATGCATCTCTTGTTTGGCTTCTGACTCTAAGACATTATACTCTGAGGATAAATTGCACCTATCACCACACAACAGTGTGAGAGTAGGGTAGTGAGCTTATGCTGACCTTCTCGAAACTCTTAGTCCACACGAGCCCTAAGTTTGCAATTTTGACTAACCTGAAAACTGGTGACAATTATGAAAAGATAATTGTATGAGTGTGTGCACCAGTCAGTAATTAACAATAACCTAATTAATCTAAACATTGTAATTGCTTGTATCACATATCTGCTAAAAAAAACCTGATAAAATCAAACCATATGATGTCAAGTTTGTAGGGTAGCCAATATCAGGTCTAAACACTCACATTGTGCTTGATGCTTCTGATGATCGGTTCCTTCCCTATAAAAAGAAGTGTCAATTTCTCTGCCTCACTTCTGGACCTTTCTATATGCCTGCTTCATTTACCCTTTCAAATATGTTTCCCATTATTCCTCCACAGAAGCTCCATGTTAGAAAAGGAGGTACTGCCAATATGCTTACTACTAAATATTGCTCAACCTGTTCTCCCTTCTGGGATATCCCTTCCCCCTCTTGTCTTCCACACCTGCCTCAACTTTTCTATGTTTACAGATGCAGCCTGTCTGAAATTCTTCCAGCATTCTCCCTTGGCTTTTTATTTCTTATTAACCTACTCTTTCTGTGACACTTACAACATTCACTCTGGTCACACAATGTGTTTACAGTCTGTATCTAATTGTTCTGTATGTAATAGTTTTACTGTTTCTCTCACTGAATTGTGAATTCTTTGATTACAGACATGTTATATTTTTCCCAGCCTTACTCAGCTTGGAGCAGGAATGAGCTCAAGTTGGGCTATCAGTAATATCCTATACATATTACAGTAGTCTAGCAAAAACTTATATTTCTTCTATAAAATTTGTCTTTCAATAGTGTTATTTTCTGAATTGTACTGAACAGTGAGATATGGCCCTGGGGTTTGTTCACTGGAAAACACAAGAGGAGTATACTTTTGGTCATTTTATAGGTTGTGAAGCTAGTCCATATAATAAAACAAAAGAAAATCTATTTGGATCAGAAACATCTGGAGAGTCTGCCAACTCACTATAGGTAAACTAAAGCCTTGCTACTCAAAATGAGGCCCCATGCCAGGTGCTTCAATACACTTGCAGCCTATTAAAAATGCAGAATCACAGGCTCTACTCCAGACCTACTAAAAGAGAATCTTCATTTTAACAAGATCCTCAAGTAATTTATATGTCTATGAAAAATTTGAAAGACTGAAGTAGTTGATTCTTCATTATTCCCCCAAGGCCAAAATTTATGGACACTAGTTGGTGGGAAAACAGTGTGTAGTAACTTGGGGTGTTATTGCCCCAACAGCTGCAGTGCATTGGCAAAGATCCGAGCTTCAAGTTCTACTGTTTACTTACGGGTTGGATAACTTTGGCCACATTCTGTTTTTAACATTTGAAAAAAAATAGGAATAATGAGAAGATTAATTATTTTTTATAAAGTATAAAGTGCTACACATGTATACACAAATATAAGCATTATTACTGTTTTCTCAGGTTCACTTAAATAAATAAATTATGAAGAATAAGTCTGAAGCCAGAGAATAAAACAAATGAAGAGAAATTATTGTTCTTCAAAGATTCTCCATCAGATTCGTGCACAGCTGATCTCTACACTGGTCTTATAGGAAAAAATAAAATAGTAAGAGTGGGCTGTGACTGAGTTCAACCAACTGCCTTTGAGCAGATGTTAAATTGCTGTGTACGTGATTCAATTCACTATGATCAAATGTCTGCCCTATAAAAATGCACAATTTGACTGATAAGAATGTGACGCAAATACGCATAAAAATAAAATTTGTTTACAGTTTTAAACATTTCTGTTAAACACAGAATCAGAATTCCACTCCTTGCTGAGTTGTCTTTTGCCCCTCCCATCACTCTCTCACTGGATCTGAATAAAAAGGAAGTAGTCAAGTTTATTCTCTGAAATATTCTAGGGCTTTCAGAAAACTCAACTTAGAGTGTCTTTGGCAGTCGGAAGGTTGCTTCTAGGTAGATATTCATGCATAAGACACTGCATAGAAACTCTATGCCTAGTATTGCATTCTATATCCTAGTATTGCATTGTAGGCATATCCTAGTATTGCATTCTAAGCATGAATATTTTTGAGGATAACAACAGATGACAGAAGAAGATTACAGAACTTAAAAGAAAACAGTCGATTTCACCCTAGAGTAATGTTATGCAAAAGATCTGTTACATTTGTTGCTTGGGAGTGAAAACATTTTATTAGCTCTTCCTTTGATACATTGAATGCTGGGACATGGATAGGATAAACAAGACATTTGTGAAAGAATTCATTCTTCTAGGACTCTCTGGTTACCCAAAACTTGAGATTATTTTTTTTTCTCTAATTCTAGTAATGTATCTAGTGATTCTAACTGGTAATGGTGTTTTGATCATAGCAAGCATCTTTGATTCTCGTCTTCACACCCCCATGTACTTCTTCCTGGGCAACCTGTCTTTCCTGGATATCTGCTATACATCTTCCTCTGTTCCCTCAACTTTGGTGAGCTTAATTTCAAAGAAAAGGAACATTTCCTTCTCTGGATGTGCAGTGCAGATGTTCTTTGGGTTTGCAATGGGGTCAACAGAGTGTTTCCTCCTTGGCATGATGGCTTTTGATCGCTATGTAGCCATCTGTAACCCTCTAAGATACCCCATCATCATGAGCAAGGTGGTGTATGTACTGATGGCTTCTGTGTCATGGCTCTCTGGTGGAATCAACTCAATTGTGCAAACATCTCTTGCCATGCAGTTGCCTTTCTGTGGGAATAATATTATCAATCATTTCTTATGTGAGATATTAGCTGTCCTCAAGCTAGCTTGTGCTGATATAACCCTCAATTATGTTACCCTAGCAGTTTCAAATATGGCATTCCTGGTTCTTCCACTGATAGTCATTTTTTTCTCCTATATGTTCATCCTTTACACCATCTTGAGAATGAACTCAGCCACAGGGAGACGCAAAGCCTTTTCCACCTGTTCAGCACATCTGACTGTGGTGATCATATTTTATGGTACCATCTTCTTCATGTATGCCAAGCCCAAGTCTCAAGACCACCTTCGGAATGACAATTTGCAAGCTACAGAGGGGCTTATTTCCATGTTTTATGGGGTAGTGACCCCCATGCTAAATCCTATAATCTATAGCTTGAGAAATAAAGATGTAAAAGCTGCTGTGAAATATTTGCTGAATTGGAAAACTGTTAACCAATAAAACCAAAGGGAAATGTGAGTCTTTAGTGTATAAAGAATAGAAATGGCATCTTTGGGCAACCATTGAGCACCTTCTTTGGGAAAGCAAGTTTATATAAAGAGAGATTTTTATTCTTTGTCTTCACCGGCCAAATTTAGCTGTGATTACTAAGAATAATAGTCTGCCATAAACTCAGGTTGTAACAGGGTCTGATTCGTGTTTCACAAAGACCATGAATTCCATTAGAATCTCATCCATGGTCATATCCGAAATTAGTATTTCTGGTGTCATGTGTGGCAATACAGTGAAAAACATCACACATAAGCTTTGGAAATAGAGAAGCGGGAGTATAAATTCTACCCTATCACAAAGTGCTTAAATTAATATTGGGAAAGTTATTTATTCTTTCTAAACTTTAGTTTCCTTATTTGCAAAAAGGGAGTAATTAAACACGGTTCCCAGTGTTATTATAAAGATTCAGTAAGTTGCACAAAGCACCTGGCATAGTGCCAAGTTCATAGTAGTTCTCTCTGTAGAGGATGTTGAGCTTGACTTTTCCTGTTGACACAGAATGTAGGAATTGAAGACTCCAAATTGAAGATAAAAGACACTAGCTAGCACCTCTTAAAAAAACCTTCCAGTTATTAGGATCAGCTATCCCTTTCTTAAGTCTTATTAACATCAGTCACCACTTTTCCTTGCCCCTTCTCCCTGCATAGCTATGTAAAGAAAACATCAAGAAAGGGAAAGGTAGAATCAAAGGAAATTTTACATCATGAAGAACTCAGTGAATCCTGAGAGGTGTTTCACTGCTGTCCCTGTCAAAGAGTGGGAAGACTGTTCCAGTCCAAGCCAATTAAAGAGGATGCTGCAAAAGAGCCTCTTGAGGTTGGGGGTGCCTGCAAAGGAGAGCTAATGTTTGGCTTGATGAGTGGAGGCTTGCTGACCTTCTACTCTCTAGGCTGTAGACTGAGCTGAGGAATTAGTCTAGAAATGGCCTGGAGGATAATGAGCTCATTATCTTAGGGGTGAAAATAACCAGAATTTTTCAGTTTGTGTGAAATGTTTCTCGGGCTCTGAAAGAGGGCTGAAATTAGTGTCTGGGAAGAGCAAATCATTTCATTTTATACTCCAGTGAATTGAAACTCCTCAGTAAACCTATTACAGGCTTCCCCCCCCTTTCTGTAGACTTTCCTGCCATGGTTGAGCACAGCATACCATTGGGCCACATCACCAGCCATTGTGACCTGTGGTTTCAGCCTGATGTTCCTATCTAAATTTTCTCTTTCCTATTGGTTTTAGAGTCATCATATAGCCCCAGGCCTCCTAGTTTGGAGCTGTACTCTCTGCCAGTCTACATCTTGGAGATAAATATTGATTTTGACCTAGTAATCTGGTCACTAAAATCTTGCTGCCTGTCTGTTTCCAGTCGGAGTATTGTCACTGCCAATAAACCTCTAGCTGCTGGTCCTTTCCCTCTGTCTTGGATCACAGTGGGTGCTGCTTTTGATTCTATTTAGACAGGCGTGTACCAGACCCTGTGGGTGAGGCTTTTTTTTTTTTTAATTTTTTTTTCAACGTTTTTTATTTATTTTTGGGACAGAGAGAGACAGAGCATGAACGGGGGAGGGGCAGAGAGAGAGAGAGGGAGACACAGAATCGGAAACAGGCTCCAGGCTCCGAGCCATCAGCCCAGAGCCTGACGCGGGGCTCGAACTCACGGACCGCGAGATCGTGACCTGGCTGAAGTCGGACGCTTAACCGACTGCGCCACCCAGGCGCCCCTGGGTGAGGCTTTTTAACCTCTGCCCACTCCCACTGGGATGAGCCCTGTATTTCAGTCTGATCCAGGTTTAATTCTTTTCAGATTTTGACCTCTGCCATCAAGGTTTTAGGCACACTTCTGCATGTGCAACGATGTCCTGCTTCTAGTTGTCCCAGGCAACTCCTTAGCACCTCCTTTTCCACAATAGGAAGGGTACTAGTGTCTCATATGCATGTTTATATTAGATTGTTTGCTTTACTTACAAAAACTGATTCTAATTTACATTGGTATGTATAAAGTTGACACAGTGTTACCTCAGTTTAGAAGTTCTGCTCATATTGATGAATGCTTAAAGTTAACAGTTTTAATACTATCTGCCTGGGGCGCTTGGGTGACTCAGTCGGTTAAATGACCCTCTCTTGATTTCACCTCAGGTTATGATATCAGGGTTTCATTACTTTGAGCCCCACATCAGGCTCTGCATGCTGACCATGAATGCAACCTGCTTGGGATTCTCTCTCCCTCTCTCTCTGCCCCCCCCCCCTTTCTCTCAAAATAAATAAATAAACTTAAAAAAAAAAAACCCAAGCATTAAAAAAAAAAAAGATGACAGGTTTAAAAACAAACAACCAAACTAATCTGTCTTCCCAGGAAATTAAGAAATCTCAAAAAGACTTAAATGTATTATTTTGTGACAAATAATAGTTTAGAAAATTCCAGAAACTATAAAAAAAATAAGTATAAAAACTGTTTTCTCTGTTGCTATCTCCTACAAGTGACCACTGTTAACATTTTAATTATTTGTCTCACTAATTTGGAGTCCTAAAATTAATCATTTTCATGTTGATTTCTTTTGATGCACTATGTACCCTTGAAGTTGCTATTTCATGTTTAAAAAATGTGTGTACATATCTCTGGGTTTCACAGAATAAATTCTAGAAAAAATTACTGGGCCAGACGATATGGTTTTTTGAAAACTTCTCTTACTACATTGTACTCCTGTCCCCAAGATCATATTATCTGCTATCAATGGCACCATAAGGGTTTTCACAAACTTTTGCAGCTCTGGTCTGTGTGTGTTTACATATATAAAATTCTCATATTGGAAATCTTCGAGCACTCATAAACTGAAAGATAATATTTAATGAAACTTCATGTACCAATCACCCAGCTTAAATAATTACCAGTTCATTATTTTATTATCTATACCCACTTATCCCCTTCCTCCGGGCTTTTAATCAAATATTGGATATATATGTGTGTGTAAATAATTTTTATTTTGAAATAATTTCAAACTTTGAAAAGTTGCAAGAATCACACAAGGAATTTTCCTTAAGTCTTTACCCCAAATTTTCAGATACTAGCATCCTACCGTATTTGCTTTATCATTTCTCTCTTCATATATATGTGTGTATTTTATATATGTATATGGAAAGAACTGTTTGAGAGGAGGTGCAGATATTATGTATCTTTACCCCTAAACATTTTATTTTGTCATTCTAAAAATCACTCAAATTCATTGTTTTACGATAACCAGAATACAATTATTGACATGAAAAAATAATGCTATTTAGTTTAGCAGTCAGCAAACAACGACCCTGGACCAAATTTAGCCTGCCAGCTGTTTGTGTGTGGTCCATGAGCTAAGAATAATGTTTATGTTTTTAAACTGTTGAAAAAAATTAAAATAATGTTAATTCTCCATGGTACATGAAAATTATATGAATATCCAACTCAAGTGTCCATAAAGTTTAAAAATTTTTTTTAATTTTTTTAAGTTTATTTGTTTTTGAGAGAGAGACAGAAAGAGCGAGCAGGGGAGGAGCTGAGAGAGTGGGAGAGAGAGAATGTCAAGCAGGCTCTGGGTTTTCAGCACGAAGCCCAATGTAGCTTGAACTCACAAACCATGACCTGAGCTGAAACCAAGAGTCAGACACTTAACCGACTGAGCCACCCAGGTGCCCATAGTTTAAAAAATTTTTTATGTGGAGATAAGTATAGACATATATTTATGCAATGCAAGTAAAAAATTGCAAAAATAGTATATAGAGTATCATGTACCATTAACCCTATTTCCCCCAATGGTAACATGTTATGGTAGTATAATAGCAAAACCACAAAAATGACATTGGTTCAATACTATTAACTACACTACAGTGCTTATTCAGTTTTCAATTTTTCAATGTATTCGTGTGTGTGTGTGTGTGTGTGTGTGTGTGTGTGTGTGTGTAGTTCTATTAAATGTTATCCTACATACAGATTCTTGTAAACACTACCACAATGGAACAATGGAAGTAAAGTTTGTTGACTGCTGATCTAATTGATAAATTTATTCAAGTCTCACCAATTTCCAAAACAGTCTCCATATTGAAATTTTTTGTTCAAGTCAAAGATTCAATTTAGAATAAAGTGCTGCATTTAGTATCATATCGCTTCAATCTCCTTTAATCTATAAATCTTTGGTTTTCATGACCTAAACATATTTAGAGGCCAGGTATTTTAGAATTCCCTTTAAATTTAAATTTAAATTACACTTTGTTTCTTCATGATAAAATTCAAGTTATGCAATTTTTGGCAACAATATCAAAAATTTATTTTTTCTTCTTGGCATATTATATCAGGAGACACTTGAGTTGATTCATTACTGGAAATATTAACATTGGTTACTGGTTAAGGTGGAGTGTGGTGGATTTCTCCTGTGTAAAATCACTGTTTTCCCCTT
Source organism: Neofelis nebulosa (assembly GCF_028018385.1). Lineage (NCBI taxonomy): Eukaryota > Metazoa > Chordata > Mammalia > Carnivora > Felidae > Neofelis > Neofelis nebulosa. Next base: position 28,901,431 of record NC_080793.1, read on the forward strand.
TTTTCATTGTTAAGTTCTTGTAAGAAGAAACATTGATATTATATGTATATCCTATTCTTCTAAAACTCATATTACCAGTTTTGGCATCAACTGATAATTCTAAATTAATTCTTTTTATAATGGTTGTCATTGGTGATTTTCTAATACCATCATTTCTTCTACATTTATCCATTGGCATTGTACTCAAAGGAATAGCTTTATGAATAAAATTTTTATTTATCCCTTGATTTATTTAAATCCATTTGAACTTACAACTTCTTATTTTATTCAATGCACTACAATCCACTATCACTATTATTAATTTCAATGCTCAATTTGGTCTGAATTTTACCTATCCCTTCCCTTCAAGTTGGTTCCTGTGTTCTTTTAAATTGTGCCCACAATTCTCTGAGCACTTCCTTACTTTCTCTTACTTTCTGGTAAAATAAGATGTTTCAACCTCATCTTGTACTTTACAATCCCACTTCTTGGAAACTGTCATTTTTCTCAAAAGTCCTGGTTTCTTTTATGGAGAGTATACTTAGAAACCAAAACTCATTGCTATCAGTTTATCATTGTTTGTAAGGTCCTCTCAATAATTACAACTGTGAAATATATGTATGTAAATACCTACATGTATACCTATTTTAATAAAACCACTCGTTCATACTGATACATTAAAATTCAATTCAACTATACAAGTTTCACTCTTTCTTTTTTTTAAATATTTGTACCTTCTATCCCTAGCAGTGAGATACTTCATTCTTAATAGTTTTATTGCTATGTCTTCAAGTTCACTTATATTTCATCTTCATTCTCTAATATACCATTAACCCCATGTAGTAGAATTTTATTTTACAAATTGTGTACTCCATTTCCAGAAGTTATTTTTTTAAAATAACACTTAGGTTTATTATGTTCTTGGTTTTCTCTAAATTGTGGGTAATTTATAATAGCTCATCTGTTAGTTTCATTATCTCTATCATTTCCCAAACTTTTTATTGAATAGCTTTTATCTTTTTTCTGGTTATGGAACAGATTATACTGCCTTTTAGCATTTTTTAAAATTTTGAGTTGTATGCTAGCCATTTTGACCTTTATATCATTGAACGCTGGATTTCAGGGTCTCCCTTTAAAGTGTGTTAGATATATTCTGGCAGGCAGGTAGCTGTGGTTACCTTCACCCCTTTGGAATAAGTGTTTAACTTTATGAGGGTCGACCTAGAGTTGCACTTACCCTGGATCAGTGATTGTGATTTACTTTAGAACTGTGAAAGATTTTCCCCCAGGAGACATTATGCAATGTCTGGATACAGTTTGGATTGTCATTACTTGCAGGGGGGAGGGGAACAATATTCCTAATGACAGGGGTATCCTGCTACTAAAATATTTTAGGTAGAAAAAAGGATGTTATTAAACATACAATAGCCAGGACATAATCCTATAGCAAAGAATTATTCATCCCAAAGTGTCAATAATGCTGTAGTTGAGAATCCCTGTCTTGGAACTAGTTTCGCCCTACTGCTAGCTGACAATTCATGGGTCTCTAATAAATAGTTTGGATATTCAATGAATATTTTCCACTCTCTTTGCTTGGAACTCAAACATCTCCCAAATCTTTGGGAGTGGTTTGGCTTATAATTCCCCATTGATCCATCTTTGCTTGGATTCATGGAGTTTCACTATTCTGCACATGTGCCTTAAAATTCAGCAATAGACTTAATGGAACGTCTCTGCTGATATCTGGAGATTTTTCTTTGCCTAGATTTTTCACCTCCAGAATTCTTCCCTGTAAACCAGCTGCGCCAACTCCTTGAACTCTTTTTTGACTCTTTTTAATTTAGTGAGACCACTATGATCTATTTGGGATCCTCCTCCATGAATCATAATCTAAAAAGCAATCTTAAGTATCCTTTAATTTTAGTCTTTTCTTCCAGGGATCATAGTCTTGCCTTGCTTGTTCAGTATGTCATCTAGCTTGTCCAGTTTTTTAATAGTTCATGGTGAGATGGCGAGAGTGGCTCTAGTTAGTTTATTATTCCCAGAGGCAGGTGTTGCTTCTTAGCTTTCCTGGTGGAAGTATCATTTTTACTTTTTCAGAACATATAATACTATATTATTCTGACATTCTCATTCCGACTTATATTTTATTCTCAGATATATAATTAAGTATATGAAATGATTTCCATTTATCCTTTTGCCCATTTCCCCATTCATCTTTTGTTTGAATGAAGATTATTCTCTCATCAACTCTAAAAGGAGATTGTGAGTGTAGCATTCCTTGGATCTTATATGTTTAAAACTATCTTTCAATAGCATTAATATTTGAAGGACAGCTTGACTGAATATAAATTTTTTGGTACATATTTCTTTTCTTCAGTGTTTTGAAAATGCAACTCCATTGTATGATTTTTTTCCCCCAGAAGTATCTTTTTGGATGAATTATTTTGCTGTTATAAGGAATTAACCACTTTGTTTTAAAGATTTGAAGATTTTGTATTCATCTTTAAACTCTAATAGCTTTACTGAAATAATGTCAGAGTTGATTATGCTGAACTTATTTTTGCAGGTATCTGTTGGACACTTTCAGTTTATTTTTACTAAAAGTTTTTCTGGACTTATGTTTTAAATATTAATTCTATTTCATTGGTTTGTTTCTTTTTTAGAGACTTAAATTTTGTATACTTGTTGAAGAAACAATATTTCTCCTTTGCCTGTTCACTTCAACCACTTTTGTATACACATTCTTTATCTTATTTTCATTTTGTAGATTGCTTCCCTGTCTTTCTTCAATGCCCTTAATTAAATTGCATTTTAATTTATTTTACCTTGGCTACCTTTAATTTAGTCTTCATTTCCAACATGGTTTTGTATTTTACTTATTATTTCCTGAATTCAGTCACTTATTTTTTCATTTCTTCCTGATACATTATTTGGTCAATTTCTTTTTCAAAAATTTTTTACATTAATCCCAGTATAGTTAACATACAATGTTGTATTAGTTCCAGGTGTACAATATAGTGATTTAACAATTCCATACAATACCCAGTGCTCATCAGAAAGTGCTCTCCTTAATCTGCATCACCTATTTCACCATACCCCCGACCTCCCCATCAGTTTTGTTGTCTATAGTTAAGAGTCTGTTTCCTGGTGTGTCTTTCTCCCCACTTTTCTCATTTGTTTTGTTTCTTAAATTCCACATACGAGTGAAGTCATATGGTGTTTGTCTTCTTTCTCTGAGTGACTTATTTCGCTTAGTGTGCTTTCTTCCACAACATATATACTAAAAAAAATAATAAAAGTCAATTTCTTTTTAATTTTTGAATTTCTGATTCAAAATAGTTTCTGATTCTTTCAAATGTTTGTTTGAAGATATTGGCATCAATTTGTAGTGTTGTGTTACAGTTTTAATTTGCTTTTCTTTCTTTCTTTCTTTCTTTCTTTCTTTCTTTCTTTCTTTCTTTCTTTCTTTCTTCCTTTCCTTCTTTCCTTCCTTCCTTCCTTCCTTCCTTCCTTCCTTCCTTATTTATTTTTTTGAGAATGAGAGGCAGAGGTTTCCATAAGCTGAGACATTTTGATTCTCATTTTCTATTTAATTTTATAGTTGCTTTGAATGTTGTTTGCTTTCATCATTCATTTCTTGATTTGGACTAGTTTATAAGATTTGTAGGTCAAGAGTGCCCTCGTCTGTCTGTGTTGTGAAGTAGAATTTCCTTAAATGATTGCTTTGGCTTCTTCCTTCCCTCCCCTTCTGCTGCTGCAGAAATAGAGGAAAATTTTTACCAGAATAAGCTTGCTAAAGCCATGTTAATCCTTTGTCCTGACAGCTGTCTGACCCTTCTGTTATCTTTTCCTTTATCTTGTTTGACTAAGTAGGAAGGACTTGTATGCCCTCTGATATTTTAGAACTTTTTTGGTCAGCATGAACCCAACTTTATTTTTTGTTTCTTTGTTCTTTCAATTCTAAAACCCCTAAAAGTGCCTCTCCCTTCCTTTTAACTTACTTTCACCCCCAAATCTGGAGCTTTAAAAGATAGTCACCTCAACTTACACACTTTTAAAAAAATGTTTATTTTATTTATTTTGAGAGAAAGAGAGAGAGCACAATCAAGGGAGGGACAGAAAGAGAGAGAGAGAGAGAGAGAGAGAGAGAGAGAGAGAGAGAATCCCAAGGAGGCTCTGCACTATCAGTACAGAGCCTGACATGGGGCTTGATGTCATGAACAGCAAGATCATGACCTGAGCTGAAATCAAGAGATGGACACTTAAGTGACTGACCACCCAGTGCTCCTATACACACTTTTGTGTCCCTCTTATATTCAGGGCTCTGTCTTGATTTTAGGTCAATCTTAAATTTGCCACCAGTTTCCTTCTCTTTTCTACACAAGTTTTCACTCTATGAAAACATTCAGTGGGAGCATGAGAGATACTAAAGTTGGATATCAAATTCTGTGCTTATAAGTAACTTGATGTTTGAGTATTTTCTCTTTTTTGTAAAAACATGCTTTTATTGGAAAAAGATATTCAGACATATAAAATTTGTAAAATCATTAGAAATATCTTCTATTTATATGATTCTATATAGTGTTTATATGCAACAGTGTTGTAGACACATCTTTAAAAGAAGTAACACTGCACTTATTCACATATGATATTAGCATCTTTAGAAACATTTTCCATGAAATTTCCACTGAAATAATACTACCCAGATAAAAGGTTATTCTATTACTATTAATAATTCTTTTATCTATGTTATTTGAAATATTATATTCAATGCACCACAGTGTAGTGAATGGATACATTTTATCTTCTACTTATGTCTAGACTGTGGGTTTGGGTAGTTTTATTTGTTCTTCTGTTGTACTATATTGTTTTTGGAGAATATGTAGGGAGATATGGATTTAAGTAGCCACTATTATAATCACTAACCCAGAAGTCTGTATATATTTTTTAATCACTTAAAAATAACACTTCATTTCTGAATGTATTAATGTTTATTTGCATAACAGTCAAATTGAGCATATTTTCATATATTCATTTTCTGTTCTATGTCTTAGCTTGTGATTTTTCTTCATTTCTTATTTAATTAGCCATTTTCCACTTGGGTTTTAATTGAAAATTGGGCAAAGTAAATGAATTGGAGATTCCTTTGTTTTTGTAAGAATTCTTTATATATCAAGATTATTATCACTTCTTCATATATTGCATTTTAAAAATATTTCAATATCTTTTTTTTGTTTTAATTTTTAATATTTATTTATTATTGAGAGACGGAGAGAGACAGAGCATGAGCAGGGGAGGGGCAGGGAGAGGAGGAGACAGATTCTGAGGCAGGCTCCAGGCTCTGAGCTCTCAGCACAGAGCCTGATGCAGGGCTTGAACTCACAAACTGCGAGATCAGGACCTGAGTCGAAGTTGGACGCTTAACCGCCTGAGCCTCCCAGGCTCCCCTGAATATTTCAATATCTTTAATGTACTTTTAATACTTTGTGTCATGTTTTTTGAATATTTTCCCATGATAACTTCTAAGCAATTATTATTTATAAAGAAACTATTTTTTATGTTTTTACTTTGATTCCAGTTAGCACACAGTGTTCTCTTGGTTTCAGGTGTACAATAAAGTGATCCAACAATTCCATACATCAGCTGGTGCTCATCACAACAAATGCACTCCTTAATTCCTAGTGCCTATTTCACCCATCCCCTCTGGTAACCGTCAGTTTGTCCTCTGTAGTTAAGAGTTTGTTTCTTGTTTTGTCTCTCTTATGTATATCTCTTTTTTCCCCTCCACTCATGTGCTTTGTTTCAATTCCACATATGAATGAATCATATACCATTTTTCTTTCTCAAACTGACATATTTCACTGAGCATTATACTCTCTAGCTCCATCCATGTTGTTGCAAATAGCAAGATTTCATTCTTTTTAATGGCTAATATTCCATTACTACATCTTCTTTATCTATTCCTCAATCAGTGGGCACTTGGGCAGCTTCCATAGTTTGGCTATTGTGAATAATGCTGCTATAAACAAAGGGGTGCATGTACCCCTTTGAATTAGTGTTTTTGTATTCTTTGTGTAAATACAGAGTGGTGCAATTGCTGGATTGTAGGGGTAGTTCTATTTTTAACTTTTTGAGGAATCTCCATACTATTTTCCACAGTGGTGGCACCCGCATGCATTCCCACCAACAGTGTACAAGGGTTTCTTTTTTTCCGCATCTTCCTTTTGTTTCTTGTGTTTTTGATTGTAGCCATTCTGACAAGTGTGAGGTGATATCTCATTGTAGTTTTGATTTGCACTTTTCTGATGATAAGTGATGAACATCTTTTCATGTGCCTGTTGGCCATCTGTATGTCTTCTCTGAAGAAATGTCTATTCATGCCTTCTGCCTATTTTTTTAATGTTTTTATTTTACTTTTGAGAGAGAGAGAGAGACAGATTGCGAGTGGGGGAGGGGCAGAGAGAGAGGGAGACAGAACCTGAAGCAGGCTCCAGGCTATGAGCTATCAGCGCAGAGCCCGACACAGGGCTTGAACTCACAGACTGTGAGATCATGACCTGAGCCGAAGTCAGTCATTTATCCAACTGAGCCACCCAGGTGCCCCAGTCTTCTGCCTATTTTTAAATTGGATTATTTGTTTCCAGGTGTTGAATTATATCAGTTCTTCATTTATTTTGGATACTAGTCCTTTATCAGATATGTCATTTGCAAATATCTTCTCCCATTTTCTATGTTGCTTTTTAGTTTTGTTGATTGTTTCCTTTGCTGTGAAGAAGCTTGTTATTTTGATGAAGTCCCAATAGTTTATTTTTACTTTTTTTCCCCTGCTTCAGGGAAAGAAAAAAGTTGCTTCAGCCAGGTCAAAGAAGTTATTGCTTGTGTTCTCTTCAAGGATTTTTATAGTTTCAGGTTTCACATTTAGGTCTTTAGTACATTTTAAATTTATTTTTGTGTATGGTGTAGAAAAGAGGTTCAGTTTCTTTCTTTTGCATGTTGTTGACCAGTTTTCCCAACACCATTTGTTGAAGAGACTACCTTTTCCCATTGGATATCCTTTTCTCCTTTCTTGAAGATTAACTGATCTTATAGTTGTGGATTTATTTCTGGATTTTCTATTCTCTTCTATTGATCTATATGTCTACTTTTGAGCCAGTACCATACCGTTTTGATTACTACAGCTTTGTAATATAACTTAGAGTCCATAATTGTGATGCCTCCACCTTTGCTTTTCTTTTCCAAGGTTGCTTTGACTATTTAGGGGTTTTTGTGGTTCCATACAAATTTTAGGAGAGTTTGTTTTAGTTCTGTGAACAAAGCTGTTGGTATTTTGATAAGGATTGCATTAAATGTGTAGATTGCTTTGGGTAGTTTAGACATTTTAACAATATTTCTACTTCCAGTTCATGAGCATGGAATTTCCATTTCTTTTTGTCTTCTTTAATTTCTTTCTTGATGTCTTATAGTTTTTAGAATACAGGTGTTTCACTTTCAGGTCTTTGGTTAAGTTTATTCCTAGATATCTTATTATTTTGGTGCAGTTGTAAATGGGATTGCTTTCTTAATTTCTCTATGTCTTTCTTCATTATTGGTGTATACAAAGGCAACAAATTTCTACATATTGATTTTATATCCTGCAACTTTATTGAATTTATTTATCAGTTCTAGCAGTTATTTGGTGGAAGCTTTTGATTATTCTATACATAGGGTCATCTCCTCTGCAAATAGTGAAAGTTTTACTTCTTCCTGAATGATTTCAATGCTTTTTTTTTTCTTTTTGTTTTCTGATTGCTGTGGCTAAGACTTCCAGTACTATGTTGAAGTAAAGTGGTGAGAGTGGATATTCTTGTCTTCTTCCTGAACTTAGGGGAGAAACTTTAATTTTTTCTCCATTGAAGGTGATGTTAGCTGTGGGTTTCTCATAGTGGCTTTTATTATGGTGAGGTATGTTCCCTCTAAACCTGCTTTGTTGAGGGTTTTTATCATGAATGGATATAGTACTTTATCAGATGCTTTTTCTGTGTCTATTGACATGACCATATAGTTTGTATCTTTTCTCTTATTGATGTGATATATCATATTAATTAGTTTGTGAATAATTAACCACCCTGCAATCTAGTAATAAATCCCACTTGATTGTGGTGAAGCATTTTTTAAAAGTATTGTTGGATTTGCTTTGCTAATATTTTGTTAAGGATTTTTGCGTCTATATTCATCAAGGATATTGGCCTGCAGTTGACTTTTTTTGTGTGGTCTCTTTATCTAGCTTTGGTATCAGAGTGATACTGGCCTCAGAGAATGCATCTGGAAATTTTATTTCCTTTTCTATTTTTTTGAATAGTTTGAGAAGAATACACACTAACTCTTCTTTAAATGTTTGATAGCATTCACCTGTGAAGCCATCTGGTCCTGGATTTTTGTTTCTTGGGAGTTTTTGATTATTGATTCAATTTCTTTGCTGGTTATCTGTTCAAATTTTCTATTTATTCCTCTTTCAGTTTTGGTAATTTATACGTTTCTAGGAATTTATCCATTTCTGTTAGGTTGTCTAGTTTTTATTTATATTTTTGTGGTGGTATTGGTTATTATTTCTCCTCTTTCATTTGTGATTTTATTTGAGTCCTTTCTTACATTTTCTTGATAAATCTGGCTAGAGATGTATCAATTTCATTGATTTTTTTCCAAGAAAACCATCTCCTGGTTTTATTGATCTGTTCTATTATTTTTTAAGTTTCTATATGATTTATTTCTGCTCTTATCTGTATATTTCATTCCTTCTTCTGGTTTTATGTTTTGTCTGTTGTTCTTTTTCTAGTTCCTTTAGGTGTAAGGTTAGGTTGTTTATTTGAAATTTACACTAACTTCTTGGTATAGGCTTGCATTGCTATGACCATTTAGAACCATTTTGCTGCGGGGCACCTGGGTGGCTCAGTCGGTTAAGCGGCCAACTTCGGCTCAGGTCATGATCTCACGGTCAGTGAGTTCGAGCCCCGTGTCAGGCTCTGTGCTGACAGCTCAGAGCCTGGAGCCTGTTTCCAATTCTGTGTCTCCCTCTCTCTCTCTCTCTGACCCTCCCCCATTCATGCTCTGTGTCTCTCTGTCTCAAAAATAAATAAACGTTAAAAAAATTAAAAAAAAAAAAAAAGAACCATTTTGCTGCATCCCAAAGATTTTGGACCATTTTGTTTCATTTTCGTTTGTTTCCATAAACTTTTTTACTTCTTTTTTGATTTCCTGGTTGACCTATTCATTGTTTAGTAGCATTTTATGTAACCTCCATGTATTTGTGGTCTTTACACATTTTTACTTGTGGTTGACTTCTAGTTTCATAGAATTTTCGTTAGAAAAAATTATTGGTATCACTTTGACCTTCTTGAATTTGTTGAAGCTTGTTTTGTGGCCTAATATGTGATCTTTTCTTGAGATTGTTTCATGTGCACTTGAGAATAATGTGTATTCTTCTCTTTTAGGATAGAATGTATGAATATATCTGTTAAATCCAGTTGTTCCAGTGCGTCATTCAGAGCCATTGTTTCCATGTTGATTTTCTGTGTAGGTGATCTGTCCATAAATGTAAGCAGGGTATTAAACTTCCCTACTATTACTGTATTATTATGATTAGTTATTTTATGTTTATTAACAGTTTTATGTATTTCAGGGTTCTATGTTGGGTGCATAAATATTTACAATTGTTGTATCTTCTTTTTGGATGATTCCCTTTATTATTATTTAGTGTCCTTCTTTGTCTCTTGTTACAGTCTTTGTTTTAAAGTCTACTTTGTCCAATATAAGTATTGCTACTCTGGGTTTTTTGACATCCATTTGCATGATAGATAGATAAAGAGAGACAGAGAGAAATGATCCCCATTTGCATCCAACCCCTCACTTTCAACCCACAGATATCTTTAGGTCTAAAATGAGCCTGTTGTGGGCAGCATATAGATAGGTCTTGTTCTTTTTATCCATCGTGTCACCCTATGTCTTTTGATTAGAGTGTTTAGACCTTTTTCATTCAAAGTAATTACTGATAAATATGTATTTATTGCCATTTTATTACTTGTTTTGTAGCTATTTCTGAAGATTTTCTCTGATCCTTTCTTATCTTTCTCTCTGTCATGGTTTGTTGATTTTCTTTAGTGATATATTTGGATTTCTTTCTTTTTATTCTTTGCATATTTATTAGTGGTTTTTGATATATGGTTACCATTAGGTTCGTATATAATGCCTTCTGCATACAGTTATCTATATTAAGTTTATGGTTGTTTAAGTTTGAACCCATTATTTACTTCTCCCATGTTTTAGGTATGTGTTATCATTTTTTACATGCTTTTATTTTCAGAGTTCCTTGATTTATTTTTTACAGAAATATTCATTTTTACTGGTTTTGTTTTTCCTACCTCATACTGTGGCTTTTGGTCTCTGCTTTCTTCTTTAAGAGTCCCCTTTCATATTTCTTACCCAGCTGGTTTAATGGGCATGAACTCCTTTAGATTTTGTTTGTTTAGAAAACTCTTTATCTCTCCTTCTGTTCTGAATGATAACCTTGATGGATAGAGTATTCTGGACTGTGGACTTTTCCCATTCAGCAGTTTGAATATATCATGCCTCTCCCTTCTGGCCTGAAAAGTTTCTGCTGAAAAATCTCCTGATAGCCTTATAGTTTTCCCATGTATATTACTATAGTCTTTTGTCTTGCACCAGAACTGAGGCTCTGAAAAATTCCCCAGTCAGGAGATGTGGTGTGAGTAGGAATTTTAGCTGGTCTTCTGTGGGAGGGAGCCTGCCTAGCTAGGATTAAGACAAGTGAGAGTGGGAAGAGTAGTTCCACTGGAGTGCAGCAGGGTGGGGTTTGGTGTAAGTAAATTAGATAGTCAGTGTGGGCTTTGCACTGGTTCCTTAAGGTGTTCCAGTGCCCACACTGAGGGGTGGGGGAGGAAAACAGTGCTGGCTAGCTCCCTCACTCCTGCAGGGGTCCTTTGCAAAAGCTGCCTCTCTGTGATGCACTCTGAGATGAGCAAATAAGTTTCCCACTGTGTGCCCCAGCTGGTGGTATCCAGATCACCGTTTCAACACCATATGTCCATGGGTTATTTGCCTGCCTTCTCTCCAAGAACACCACAATGCCCTCCAGCTTCCATCCCATCCAAGCCTGCTGACCCTCAAAACTCCAGGCTTTAAGCTGGTTGCCAAAAGTCACAAGGTTCAGCCCTTCTCTCTCTTGAAGCCAACGACTATGAGGATTTATTTTCTCCTTTCTCTCCCCTGTATGCTAGTTTGTCTCTCAACCCTCTCTACAACCATGGCTCTCCTTCCACCCCAGTGAAGCAGCCACAATCCATCTCTCTCCCAAACCACTTTTCTGCATGTCCTGACCTCTCTTGATGAGTCTCTTCACTACCTTTAGCTGTGGGGTTTGTTCTGCCACTCTTCAGGTAAATTTCTGGGTTATTTAGGATTATTTGATACTTATATAATTGTCTTTGTGGGAAGAGTAGAGCCCTCCTACTCCACTGCCATCTTCTAACCATTGTCCTATAGAGAAGCTATATGTTATATATTATTATATAGCCAGGTAACTATATAATTGAACATTGTACATTATAGAGAGTAGAAATTGAACATTTCTACTAATAATAGACTTTTTGGTTGATTCACTTAGCTTTTCTTAAAAAAAAGTGACTGTTAGTACTGATAACTTTCTTTTCTGTTCCTATATTTATATTCCTAGGTTTGTAAATTCATATATTTGGAAAAATTTGATTATGCATAATAATTAATGTTGAATAATAAAGATATTAGAAGATGCTCTTATTTTGGCCCTGACTTTCACAGGAATGATTCATTCATGTGTTTTAACATGGAATATGATAGGACTATTGGTGTTAAAGCATATTTATCATTCAAAAATCTTCCATTGCAACAGGATTTTTAAATTAATTGGTATATTCATAACATTTTCTCCTTTTAAAATAACTCTGTATGTGTGATTTTACTGCTTCTATTGTTCACAATGTAATGAATTTCTATTATTTTTTTTATTTTTAAATGGACTAACTGAAAATTTTCCATGAACTCTATTGGGTTGATTTTTCTGTTTTCTTTATACCTGCTTTTGGTTCATTTGACAAATATTTATTTAAAGTGCTTATATATTTTCAACATTGTTGAAGGAAATGAGAATATAGTATAGTACAAGATAAAAAGGCTTATGTTCTCATGAGCCTTAGATTTTACAAATAGAAACACACAATAAACAACTAATAACTAATATCATTTTATAAATATGTTAGTTCCATGAGAATAAAACTGAATCAAATGCTAAGCATGTCTTGAGTAAATGGCATTTTAGACAGAAACCTCTGCCATTATTAATTTTTTTTCTGTTTTCTTGGGGTTTTTTCTGTATATTAAAATTTTTTAAATGTTTATTTTTGAGAGAGACAGAGATACAGAGTATGAGCGGGGGAGGGGCAGAGAGAAAGAGGGAGACACAGAATCTGAAGCAGTCTCCAGACTCTGAGCTGTCAGCACAGAGCCCAATGTGGGGCTCAAACTCACAAATGGCAAGATTATGACCTGAGCTGAAGTCAGATGCTCAACTGAGCCACCCAGGCACCCCTTTTTCTGTATATTTTAAAATATAATTACCTTCTGTGTTTTTATACCTTTTAATAATTAACCTTTTTAAAACTATTGGTTCAAAAGGAGATACCCTCAAGTTTAATTTTATTATGTTTGGGAAATTATTCTTAAAGATGCTAAGGAGAGGGAAGTATATAATATGCTACCTGGATTCATTCCTCAGCTTTGCTCCATCTCTATTAAGAGAATATGTAGGAGATAATTTATGATGATCTTTATGGTGACTGATGATCTTCAAGGGCTCAGATGAGCATCGAAGTATACATTATGATTTGTGTTTCAATTTGAATTGACCCTAAATCTTGGTGCTGCTGTACTCTCAAAAGAGGATAAATATGAGGATTCAAGAATTTAACCCAACTTAAAACCTTCTTGAAGAACCTGGGCTTCACAGTTTTTCCAGTAGAACTGCCTGTTAGTAAATATGAGAGGGAAACATGAGTTGAAGAACGTTCAGTTTATTGTGAGAGAAAGAATAACATCATGGTTAAGTTACTTGTTCTGAAGCCAAATTGCTTGGATCCCAGCCCTCTCATGTATCTAATCTGTAAACAACATAAGTCACTTAATACCTGTTTTCTAAGGTTGCTTGTTTGGAAAGAGATGTAGAAATATGGTTGATGAAATAGGATAAGTTACTATGAATACCAACTCATAACATTATTGTTTGTATTAAATTACATGTAAGGAACTTAGGAGAGTGTCTAGAACACAGTTATAACTCAATAAATGTTCTGGATTATTATTATTTATTACTATTTCTTTTAGTATTATTATTCCAGCTAGGAACCTTGCTTCATGAGAATTTTTGTTCTTTTAAATTTTTTTAATGTTTTATTTATTTTTGAGAGAAAGAGAGAGAGAGTGTGAGCAAGGGAGGGGCAGAGAGAGAGGGAGACACAGAATCTAAAGCAGGCTCCAGGCTCCTAGCTGACAGCACAGAGCCCCACCTGGGGCTCGAACTCATGAACCATGAGATCATGATCTGAGCAGAAGTCAGTGCTTAACTGACTGAGTTACCCAGGCGCCCTGTTCTCTCTTTATGATGATGATACCATAACACCTTGTAAATAAATCATTTTCCTTTGGAAGCTCTTGCTAGCCCTCATTTTTGTGGCAAAGCATTGCCTTTGTTCCCTGTTGAATTAATTTTTCCTACTCTATAGTCCTCTTTCTCATTACAGTGCAGTTATTTATGGTGAGTCCATCTTTCTGTGGTGATGCAGAAGCCACTCTGTTTCTGTGCCACTGATATGTTTCTGTGTTAGTTGAGAACATGTTAGAGCTGGTTAGGTAATCAGGTTTACTTCAATACTGAAAGCAAAAGCGGAATCATTAGTTCCTCCCATTTTCTTTGTGCAGGCTCTGATCTTTGAAAACAATGTAATGGTTTTTGGAAAGAAACAAGTTATAAATCCAGACTGAGGCATACTCCTAATTTATTATAGACTTATGAAACATCTCTTGCCCAGGCACATACTGCTAAGGGAGCTTAGCAAAGAACAAGATATGGTTTCCAGTAAAACACTAAATATTAGAATGCGGCCTGCATTCCCATGGGAAGAGATTTACCAGTACCAATATGTACTAACAAATAGAAAATAAATGGTTTCCTAGTGTGAAAGGATTTCAATCTAAAATTGGACCAGAGGATATGAAAGAGAAGGATGTCATGCATTTGGCCTCAGAAATACAAAACTTAAAAACTGAGACTGAGTCCCTGTGAATGCCTGACTTACAGAAAACTGGAATTTTCTCCTGACATTGAACATTTGCCAAGAATCTCTCCATATCCTCAAGCAAGGGAAATTACTTTGACTCTGGCTGGACTCCCCCAACTCTTTGCATTCCTTGCCCCTAAATACAGCTCAACCCAAACCTTCAATGGGCTTGCCTGTGGTTTGCTGCAGTTTAAGTTTCCCAAGTTGCAATTTATCTTCTATTCCTGATTAAACTCAATTTTTGGTAAACTCAAACCTGCCTCAGTTTACCTCTTATTGGGTTGACACTATGGTACTTGGCCCCCTTTGGAACCTACAGATTTTATGGGGTTAGAGGTCACTTGGTGGCTCATTATCTTTAGTCTGTTGTGAAAGAGATGGATAGAAAGGTTTTGGCAGCGGTCTTAATTCTCCAAGCAACTGAAACTGTGGAATAATGAGAAGAGTGATCATATTAAAGTCACATAGGGTGCAGTTGCATAGGAGCCATTGTGCCACTACCTAATTGGGGATTCTAGGCTAGGTTATTTCATTTCTTTGGACTTTAGTTTCTTTATTGGTGTAAAGTAATCTAGTAAATAATAAATGATGAATAAAAATATGATATAATTTGTAATCTCTATAAAACATCATTTAAAATGACTTACCATTACATGGGTTCACATTCACCATAGTTTTGATTATGTTTCCAAAGAAAGTTATGCTATCTAAGACTTTTTCTTAACCTATATGTGGTGACTTATAACTCCTTCCAAGTTGAATGAATTTGGATATTTAATCTATGAGCTTTAGCTTCCTATCCATAAAATGGGAATAATAATACCTGTTTCTTAGATTTATTGATAGAGCTCAATTAAATAATAGCTATTAATTACCAACTACTGTACCTGGCAAAATAAAATGAAAATACTGCACAGTATTAGTTTTGTCTGCCTTTCACTTTTTCTTTAATTTTATTTCTCCCTCTTTTTTCCCCCTAATTAGCCCATAGACTTTACCTTAATTATAGGGTAGGCTCTGGTTGCTTGACTTGGAGGATTTTCTTTTTTAAAAAAATTAATTTATTCAAATTCAAGTTAGTCAACATACAGGGTGGTATTGGTTTCAGGAGTAGAGCCCCGTGATTCATCATTTACATATGGCACCCAGTGCTCATCCTAAGAAGTGCTCTCCTTAATGCCCATCTCCCATTTAGCCCATCCACCCACCCACTTCTCCTCTAGCAGCTCTCAGTTCTTATGTCTCTTATGGTTTGCCTTCCTCTCTGTTTTTTATCTTATTTTCCTTCTCTTCCCCTATGTTCATTTGTTTTTCTCTTAAATTCCACATATGAGTGAAATTATATGATATTTGTCTTTCTCTGACTGACTTATTTCTCTTGGCATAATACCCTCTAGTTCCATTCATGTTGTTGCAAAGGGCAAGATTTCATTCTTTTTGATCACCAAGTAATATTCCATTGTATGTATATACCACATCTTCTTTATCCATTCATCAGTTGATGGACATTTGGGCTCTTTCTATAATTTAGCTATTGTTGATAGCACTGCTATAAACATTATGGGAGATTTTCTTATCAAGACTAAATTCTGGGTTCTCTTAAAGGGTATGAAGGGACCAGGCCCAGAGGCTGCCTAGGGTTTTTTTTTTTTTTGTTTTTTGTTTTTTGTTTTTATAAGATTTACCTATAAGTATTGAGCTTTTCATTGCCAAGGTCTTTCTTCTTATCTCATCTTTTCTCTCTCCTTTCTACCTTTTCCCATCCTATCATAAACCAAATTAAAATGTTCATCTTCACTATGGTAGTTCTCTTTTTGTTGTACCACCCTGCTGTGATTTTTGGCAGCTGTATTCATCCTTCCTTGGGGATTTATTTCAGCTGGCTAGAGCTGTCTTGCCCATGGCTTTTACTCCTTCCTAAAGGCAGACTTTATCCAATGACTGGTCCATGCAGGTGTACAAAAGCCCTAGACCTTAGCCTCAATTTGGGATTTCTCTAAAGGACCATCTCAGTTTTAGAGATCACTGTGGGATTGACTGAGGTTTCTGATGATCCTGGGTTGCAATTAACCTCCTCCTGCATAGTCCTGTTCTCTCACCCTCTAACAGATGTTGTTTCTGAGGGCATGCCCCAGTAAACCTCCAGTGGTAAATCTCCATCTCAGAGTTTGTTTCCTGGGAAACCAGCTTATGATAGTCTTAGATAGCTTGTACCCCAAAAGATTTACTTAGTAGGACTCATTTTTCTCATCAACTACACAGACATTGCAAGAGTAGAACTGTGCACATAAATTCCAATTATTAGGCTCAGGTGTACTAATTTTTGTGCCTATTCTTTTTTGTGTTAGGCTGAGTAGGGAAATTATGGAAAATCCAGAAAGACCATTTTAGAAGATGAAAATATTGTCTACACCAGTAGACATGCATGTGCTCTTCCTTCAGGATTGCCTCTGTTTTCAGCCAACCTGAAAAACTCATCCTTGACTTCTCCCTCAGAATGAAGATCCAACTTTAGATATTGTCCAGAATAGCTGTTATCTCATGAACAGTTGACCATCTACTCTGGGTCACTTATTCTGGAAACCAACATGATGAAAACACAAATGATATGGGCCCACTTGCAACCTCTTCTTAGCAATAAAAACAACACCAACAAAAGAGAGACTAATAGCACTTTTTGTAATGTTTATTTATTTTTGAGAGAGAGAGAGAGAGAGAAAGAGAGAGAGAGCATGATCAGGGGAGGGGCAGAGAGAGAGAGAGAGAGGGAAATACAGAATCCAAAGCAGGCTCCAGGCTGGACGTGGGGCTCAAACTCATAAACCGTGAGATCATGACCTGAGCTGAAGTCAGACACTTAATCAACTGAGCCACCCAGGTGCCCCGACTAATAGCACTTTTAATTTTATTTTAAAATTTATTCAAATACATCATGCATAAAAAAATTATACCTAACATACATGCGGACTGTATAATAGGGTAAACACATATTTAAAAATTGAGGTGAAAGTAAATTGGTAAGTTTGAAAACAAACATGTAGAATAAATTCTTTCAAATTTTCAGAAAGTTTGTCACAATCTCTTCTTGAGCATCCTACATGTAAAGTAAGAGATGGAGACAAGATCAGACATTAGGTTTACAGGGCTCATAACATTATTTTCAGTAAGGTCAAAGGGATTTTTTTCTTTGTAGGATTTTAGAACTTTAAGTTAACAATAAAAAAGATGAACTAAAAAAACAAGGAACAAAAAACTAAACCCACAAGAGCTGATTTTCTTCTTCTTAAATAGGGTAGCATTTAATAGGGTACCTTCTCAAATAGGTAGCATCCAGCCCTGGAATGCTAAGAGATACCTTATTTTGGATCTAGATGGAAAATATTCCTTTGTTGTCATCTAGTTTCTAGGACTTAATCTTACCAACTGCAATGTGACCTTTCCTTTGACTCCACTTTTGAAATTGGCTTTCATGGTCAATCCTCATGTTTCATCATTAGCCAGAATTATTTTACTTCCAATGCCTCAGCTTCTCAAAATATTACTGCTGAAATACTCTCTATGCATAGATTACAACATACAGCTCTGTGAAGAAGCCATGGGTTGACTTTTAAGTCCAGATATTTGATTCACTATAGCTCTAGCTACTATTCTATGTCTTATATACACATATTTGAAAGTTCTGAAGGTAGGCCCATTTTTTCTGAAATTCCTCTGCATTTAAATGATCAAATTCACTCCATCTGAATGCCCACTAATACCCTTATATAAAATACCATTTAATAAGAGAAATGAAGACACATATTAAATGGGAGAAGTGAAACAAAAAACAAAATCATTGTAGATAGAATATATTGTGAAAAAATAGTTTTAGACAATTTGATTTTGGTTGAATTAGTGTTGCAGTTTCATTTAGTTATATTACCTATTTTAATAGAGCTGCAGCATGTAAAGTAAATTGGTATAACCCCTTTTGAAAGTAATTTGGAGGTATATATCAAGAACTATAAAACTTTTCTACTGAGAGCCATAAAATTGTTCATTGCCTTTGATGAAGTAAAGCCACCCCTGGGAATTTATTCTATGATATAATCAAAAAGAAGGGAAAATCAAACATAAGAAGGTATTTATTTCAGCATTAGTGACAATAGGCACTGATCAAAAATAATCTTGAGTATAGGAATTATTAAAATATATTTTTTAAGTTCGTATGATTAAATATATAGCTACTAAAATGATAATTAGATACAGAATGGCAACTTTGTGGACAAGGTGGACAGTTGTGGGCCCATATCTATAATTGCACATAGATAATGGAGAGACTACACTATCATCTGTCATCCCTGCATGGACAACAGATTAAGATCTTCAATACTGCCTATTGATTATTTGATGCCCTAAGGCTCAACCTCTTCTCTTATCCACACCCACTACCTTGATAATCTTATCCCATCTCTTGATTTTAAATACCACTCTTATGCTGATGACTCCCAAATTGATATCCCTATTCCAGACTTCTGCTCTAAGCACAAGACTTGCATATTCTTCAGCATTGTTATCATATTTAAGAGATATTTTGAACCTAATGTCTACAATGAATACTTGGTATTCTCCCACAGATCCACTCCAACTATAGCCTTTCTTCTTTCAGTGAGTTACAGCTCTGTCCTCTTCACCCTTGAGTGTGAAAACCTTGAAGTCATCTTTGATGCTTCTCTTCCTCTGTCACACATATCCAATACGTTGGGAAATCCTGTTGGTTCTGCCTTCTCAATGTATCCAGAATTAACTATTAATCATCTTTTCCATAACTATCACTCTGGTCTGGGCTAAAATTACTACAATATGTTTCCAAAGTCTTCCTGACCCTAAAATTATCCCCCACAGACTGATCTTAACACAACATGCAGATGATTTTTGAAGAAAATTCTTAAAAATAGTGTAGTATGTTAACATGATTGACATTTTAAAGGAGAGAGCTGTGGATGCCAAATTAAGGTCCCAAACTCCACGTTTCTGATTCTAGCTGTTAGGGTCATTCTGCTGTGATTGTTCTTTAATGATAAGAGGTCTTGCTAAAGTAATAAGATTAAAAAAAAAAAAAACTAAGCATATTTAAATAGACTTTAAAATATTTCATTTCTCTAGTGTATTTAGAATATATATTTCAAATAAAATTGATGAATTTGTTTCTTTACTTTTTTCTGTATACAAATGAAAGCTGCGGCAAACAAAACAGAACAAAACCTTGCATTTAAACAGTTCTTCTTTGAACAGAGTCCCAAGGGTATTGTATTCAAACTTATTACATCATTAAATGGATTCTTCCCTGGCACTTTATAATGAAGCTCTAGAAGACAACATATATTTTCCTTAAATTCTGATCAATTATGATATGGGGTATTCTTATGTCCTTGGTGCTTAACACATCTCTCTCTACCTCCAATTCTAAAAGCATTAAGTAATATGATTCAGTCTTTTCCCTTTAATGCTGTGAGTCAGAATTCTTATAACGCTCACATGATAAGAATAACCAATTCTTATAAAACATGCAGATTAACAGATCTTTCCCCTTGAAATTCTGACTTGATGGATCTAGGTTGAGCATGAACATGATATTTTAGGCAAGCCTTCCAGATGATCTTGATTTCTAGAATTGTTTAGTAAAGCTTCAGGATAACTTAAAACAAGTAAAGTAGCACAGGTATTAGCATATTCTTTGGTTGTGGGAAATTGCTGAAATGAAAACTAAAAGACCACATGAGAAATCATGTAAAATCTTATTAACCTGAAATAGAAAAGAAAAGAAAAAAAAACTTTTGATCAGACAGACATTTAGGAATCTATTGGCATGGGTAAGTTCCCATTTACTGGGCGATTGCAAAGGCAAATGTTTCCTCTGAGCTCACATGAATATATTTAAAAGTGATACGTAGGAGTGGGTCACAGTGATATGTCCTATAGACCTTGGAATCTAGGTTACTCTCTGAAAGTTAAAACAACAAGTTTTCCACAAAGAGTCAAAGTTATGCATCTGTTGAAATTAACCACCTGTGTGAGTGAAATCCTGAGTGAAATCCAAGGACACTGAATATGAATATTTCAAAGTATAAACTACATGTTACCTCAGAGAAGTGGGACTGGAATACAATGCAGTTTTGTAAGCTTCATTGATGAAGCTCTTGATGAGAATGTGGTTTCCCTCTTGATGAAGAATGTGGTAACACTGGAGGTTGCTCATCATGCAACATAGAATAATGAAGAAGTAATCAAAATACAATTCAGGATTACATATTTAGTTCCATTTTTGGAATACAGCATATAAAACATACTTGAACCATGCAGAAGTTTACTCAATCCTGGGTTTAGTTGACTAGACAAGATGACTCTTGCAAAATCCCCTGAAATCTCAGGACCCTGTCTAGGCCTATGGTGATCCAGCTAGGTGGGATAAAGCCATTTCTTTGGATTTTGCCTAAAGAGAGTGGAGTTGGCTTATTTCACGAACAATAATCAGCTCATCCACATCCCTCAAAAACAATGATAGACAAATTTGTTGAAGAAGATATCATATGCCCACTGGAACTGATGAGGCATAAGACTTTAATTTTAACACCTTATTTACAGATTTTCTTTTCACGCATGTAAACAAGTAAGATGAATATGTATAGGCTCAGTGTTTGTGATTACCTGAAATCACTGTCGTAAATGATTATAGAGATTGAATAATCATATATATACATATTGTATATATGTATATATGTATATATATATATATATATATATAATATGTATATATAATAGGTTATAGAGATTGAATAATTCCTTGAAAGCTCTGACTTGTTTACACACTGACTTCATTATTTCCTAGTTCCAGGGAAGGTGGAAAAGACAAAAACTCACCAATATGCAATATTGATAAAGTTATACTTTATGTAATTTTGCTCACATACATTAAATATATCCATGAATCTTTTCCCATAATATGTGTGTACATTCATAAATCAATTCTTTTCCGATGTAATCTCTACCGGGTAGGAATCTTTCCTTTCTCAGACTTAATAGGTCAATTAACCATGTCTAAGAATACTAACATGGTGTGGTTATGTGTTGATGAATTCACTGAGGCATTCAAAGTTTAATATGAGAGTGTTTTGACATTATTACCATAAGCATTTCAAGATGTCCCAAAGTTATTTCTTTACTCCACTTCATATGCAGGATTACAATTGTGCAAACCCTTGTTATGATATCTTTGCACATACAGAGATATTTATTCATCCCCCAAGATATACATCCCAAATAACAAAATCATTCATGCTATAGTTCATCAAACCTGAAACCATATTTTTCACATTTTAACATTTGGAGACTAGGAAAACTTCTAAAATTAATAGTATCTTGGTTTTATGAATTATGACATATTTATACCTTAAATTATATCAACACTTATGTAAAATTACCTATTTTTTCATAAATTCAGATATAATTGCAAATCATATAAGAAGAAATTATTTAAAAATTTACTAGGCTTAAAATTTTACAATCTTGGGGTATTAGTTGCCATGGTGATGCTACAGTTGACTATTAGATGTATAGCAAGTCAAACAGGAAATAAGAAATTATCTAAGTTTAATGTTATATTAATATTCAATAAATTTTAACTACTTTTTGGAAACATAATTCATTCTTTCTAAATGATTCATTAATTTCAGCAGTTTTATTTACAAGATAAATCAAGATGTTGAAGTTAATGTTGAACTATCAAAAATGAGTATTTTCCAGGGTTTGGTTTATAGCAATTATTTTGCAACTTTCTGGATAATGTTGGAGATTATTCAGATGAGTGTGCTTGCTCTGATATTATTGAGGACAGAAATTAACACAGTACTGAAAGGATTTCTAATCAGCAACCTTTTCATAGCTGCTTTCACCTCTTTGTTCCGTAGACTATAGATGATAGGATTCAACATGGGGGTTAATCCGCCATATACCAAAGCTATAAATTTATCTATTTCCTGTGAATCCACAGCTGAGGGCTTTAGATACATGGAGAGAGCTGTCCCAAAGAACAAAACCACCACAGTCAGGTGGGCTGCACATGTTGAAAAGGCTTTGCTTCGACCACCCACTGAACTAATTCTTAGGATGTTGGAGAGAATGAATGCATAAGATATACAAATTAGAAGCACTGGCATGGGAAGGATAAGTGTGGTGATCACCAGCATGAGTAATTCCACCATGGAGGTGTCCACACAAACCAGTTTCAAGACAGCCAGAATTTCACAAGCAAAATGATTGATTGTGTTATGACCACACAGAGAGAGCTGCAGCACAAATACTGTTTCCACCAGGGTGGTGAGGTAGCCTGTCAACCAGGAACCAGCTGCAAACTGCAAACAAACCTTCTTGTTCATTATGATGGGGTATCTCAGGGGGTTGCAGATGGCCACATATCGGTCATATGCCATCAAGGACAAGAGCACACACTCAGTTGCACCCATAGCTAGAGAGAAGTACATCTGAGCAACACACCCTACAAATGAGATGGTGTTTTCCCCTGTAACAAAGTTTGTCAGCATTGGAGTAAAAGCAGAAGAAGTGTACCAGATGTCTAAAAAGGAGAGGTTGCTGAGGAAGAAGTACATGGGTTTGTGTAAGTGGGAATCCAGGATGGTGATGGAGATCAGAATGATATTACCCAGCAGGGTGATCAGGTACATCAGCAAGCACAGCACAAATACAATGACCTCAACTTTGGGGTAGTGGGAAAATCCCAGGAAGAAAAAAACTGTTACAGATGTCAAATTTCCCTGAAACATTTTATTATGTCATATTCATTTGTATATATGCACAGAAAGATTAACATCATATATTATATATAAAACATAAGATCCCCTCCCTTCGTATTTTCTGGCATTTTTTTCTTCATATGAACTTGTAGTCTATGCTATAGACTTGTAGTCTGTGTAGTCAAATGCTTCTCCAGCTTGGTGATAGTAATATATGTTTGAAGGAATTTGTCATTAATTAGGAAAATTTCAAGTAGGAAGTCAACAGGTAAATCCTCAAGCTGTTATTTTTGATACAAGATTTTTTGGCAGTGTTAGGAAGCGAGAGGTTTATTTCATAAACATCATGAGAAATTGATGAAAGAAATAATCTTATGCATTCTTTCTTTTTCTGAAATCACATTTGTAACTGATCTATAGCTAAGTCATTAATTTACCTGAACCATTGGAATTATTTTCTTACCCTAGTTTGGTAACAGTCTTCTTACTTAGGAATTGTTCTGCTCTCCAAGCTCATCATATTTTCTGTCACTCCTAGAATTCTGTCCAAAATAATTTGGGAGATTCAGTGAGTTAAAAAAAGTTATAAATTTCTGCAGTCATAGATTAATTAACCAAAAACCTTGGACATTTCAACACAAGTCCACAGTTTCCATTTCAAACCCAGGAAGATGATAACAGATATTCTCATGGTGGTAGACATATATAGATATTTCTTTCATATAGCCAGAATTTGCCTGGCATCTGTGCTCCAGAATCATCCTTCAAAAGACCAACTATTGGCACTATAAGGCAATTTAAGCTTTTTGTTGCTTATGAGAAGTTTCCAATTCATGTAGCAAATTAAACTTAGAATTCTATTTGTGCAGAATTAAAATTCTGAAACTCCAGGGATAATGTCCCATAGATCCAATTATAGTCAGTAACTGGTCTGTTATAATTGCAGTGTTATTCAAACAAGAAATAAACATATTCCTATCTACACTATCTTTGGGAAGGGAACTTTTCTCTGCTTCTGATTGTGTTATGAAATCAGTCAAGCTGGCTAATTTTAAAAAAGTTAAGGCGAATGAATAATGTTGACAGTTTCTCCTTTAGATTGAAGGAGTGTTTCATAATGTGTACAATATGAAGTTATACTTGATATGGAGCCCACCAAAGATGGAAGAAGGAGAGCTTAAGTAACTCTTCCATTGCTCATCATAGCTCAAAGATAAGATGAGAGCAAATGTTCTTCATGGAACTTGAAGGGACAATTTGTTTTAAAGAACACTTCTTTTAAGGTAGAACCATTTTGAGAAGATAGCTTCACCAGAGAAAGGCATCTTGATCCTTCAGAAATCCACTGAATGCTCCATTTGAGTGATTTTTATAATCTCTATTTATAATTTTCTGTTTTCCAAATGAGCAACTAATGGCGAATAGTATGTATGGTGGTGTGGAGAAAACATGCTGTTAGTTTCATCACTATGCAATTGTGTTTGGATGCCTTGGTTTTAGTAACAGATTGTAATCATGACTATTACTAAATTACTTATATCACATCAAATATGTTTTCATTCTCAGAGAAGTTTATAAATTTGAACTATTGCCAAGATTATTAAAAAAAAACCCAACAACCAGAAATCCTGTCCTCACTCTTTGCTTTATTACAAACGGAATGTAGCCGTGAGGTCTTCTATTTACTCTGCTATCGTAGGGATATAACCTTCAAGGCCCTGGGATGATTCACTTCTTTGACTACAGGACATCTTGGTGCACAGGAAACAATAAGGCTTTAGTGCTGCAAATACTTCCCACTTCACCACTTCAGTTTTGTTATCTAGAGCAAGTTGGTGATCCTCATTGAGATTTAGCTTATTTGTAAAAGAGCAATGATAATATTTCTTTATCAGGGTCGTTATGAGGAGTAGAGAGATATTTTATGTAAAGCAACTTACATAGTATCTGATTTATAGTATACACTCATAGATTTCAGATTTTTCTCTCTTCTGTGGTTTTTTGTTTGCTTCTTGAATCCTCTTTTCCTTTCCTGTATTTACTGCATTTACTGGATTTACTTCCCCTTCTCACTGTTTCCTTCCTTGTTTGACTACAGCAATATTCTTACTATCCCCCCTCATTTAGACAAGATTAACTGCAACCATAATACAAATGGTTGAAGCAAAAGGAAGAAGCTGACTGACATCTGGCCCCAGAATCCCATTTCCCTCTGAATTTATTTATTGACTACCATTCCCAACTTGTTTGATTTCTTGAACTTGTAAAGCTGTAAAGGCTTATACAGCTGGAAGTAAATAATTTAGGTTGGCTTCACTGTGCCTAGGAGAGAACTGTACTGTAGGGCTACCCCACAAAGATTTAAAGGAAGGCAGTGACTAAGACTGAGGAAGGTTGCTGACCTGACTCCCCCCACTATGCATAAAGCACCAAACCACACTTCTGCTTTGTAGATAAATCAAAGCACACTGAAAAGAAGAGAAATTCTGAAACTCCATGGAAAAATTCAAACTCTGTTTATGATAAAGCACACTCAGTAAACTAGCAGTAAAAGGATATTTCCATGAGGAATGAGCAAGATGGTGGAATGATAGTTTTCAGAGCTTGTACCCTCACGGAAGCATGTTTGAACAACTATCCACAAATGAAAATACCTTTAAAAAGCTAAGGATTTCAGGTGAAAGATATTGGATTGGTGAATACTTCTGGGTCTCCATTGAAATCCAGAACAGAAATAAGAAAAGACACATTGAAGGGGGTAAGAAAAACACTTTCACATTACCCATGTCATCCTTTCCTCAAGCCTGAGTAGTGCGATGCATAGAGACACCTCATGGGGGAAGAAGAGTGAAGTGGTATCCAACTTTACCATGAACTTCAGCATAGAGCTCACCCCAGTGAACCCTGGCACCTTGGGCTCCAGGCTCACATCCCCAGAATAAGGCTCCTGGCCACCACAGTGCTAGGCCAGGCCCTGAGACTCCAGGCTAAATGCCTGCCCTTATAGATCAAGCTTCCATGACCCCACTGTCAGGCAGGAAGCTGCAGCCCCACCATATAGGCCAACCCTCACTGATTATCACAATAGGTGCGGGAAAAAAAAGTGACAAAATTCATGATAAAAACTCTCAACAAATTATAAAGAGTGTGCTTCAACATAATAAAGACCATATGTGACAAGTCCACAGCTAACTTCATATTCAACAGTGGAAAACTCAAAGCTTTTCCTCTAAGACCAGAAACAAGACAAGGTTGCCCACTCCTGCCATTTCTATTCAGTATAATACTGGAAGTCATAGCAAAAGCAATTAGACAAGAAGAAGAAATAAAAGGCATCCAAAGTGGAAAGGAAGAATGAAAACTGTGTTTGCAGATTACATTTTCTTTAAATATAGAAAACCCTGAAGACTCCACCAAAACTCTGCTAGAACTAATAAACAAATTCAGTAAAGTTGCAAGATACAAAAATCAATGTACAAAAATCTGTTGCATTTATATACACTAAAAATGAACTATCAAAAGAGATATTAAGAAAATAATCCCATTTATAATAGCATTAAAAATAATGAAATACTTAGTAATAAATGTAACCAAGGAGGTGAAAGTTATGTACACTAAAAAATAAAGACATTGATTAGAGAAATTGAAAAAATGCAAATAAATGGAAAGATATCCACACTCATGGATTGGAAGAATTAATATTGTTAAAATGTCCATACCACCCAAAGCAATCTACAGATTCAGTGAAATCCTTATTAAAATTCTTATGGCATTTTTTGCAGAAATAGAAAAAAACAATCCTAAAATTTAGTCAAATAGTCAAAGCAATCTTGAGAAAGAACAAAGCTGGAAGCATACTTTCTGAATTCAAAATATACTACAAAGCTGTAGTGATTAAAACAGCATGATACTGACATAAAAGCAGATGTATAGATCAATGGGAACAGAATAGAGAAACCAGAAATAAATTAATGCATTTACATGATCTTTAACAAAAGTGCCAAGATTATACAATGGGAAAAGGACAGTCTTTTCAAAAATGGTGTTTGTAAATTGAATATCCACATGCAGAAGAATGAAATTGGACTCTTCAGACCATATACTTACATCACCTCAAAATGGATTAAAGACTTAAATATAAGACTTGAAACTATAAGACTACTAATAGAAAACATAGGGATAAAGCTTTTTAACATTGGTCTTGACAATGATTTTTTATTATGAATCCAAAAGCACAGGCAACAAAAGCAAAAATTGGAAAATGGGATTGCATCAAACTAAAAAGTTTCTGCAAAGAACAATCAACATCAAAGAACAAAGAACAACCAACAGAATGACGAGTCAACCTATGGAATGGGAGAAAATATTTGTAAACCGTACATATAATAAGAAGTTAATATCCAAAATTTATAAGGAGCTCAACTCTGGAAACAAATACCCAATTTAAAAACTGGCAAAGGACCTAAATAGACGTTTTTCCAAAGAAGACATACAAATAGCCAATAGGTATATGAAAAAATGCTCAACATTATTAATCATCAGAGAAATGTGTATCACAACTGTAGATGACAAACTGATAGTTACCAGAGGGGAAGTGGTTAGGGGGCTGGGTTAAATAGGTGATGGGGATTAAGAAGTGCACTTGTAGTGTTGAGCACGGGGTATTGTATGGAAGTGTTGAATCACTAAATTGCACACCTGAAACTGATATTACACTGTATGTTAAATAACTGGAATTCAAATAAAAACTTTTGAGCTATCACCTTCCATCTGTTAGATGGACTTCCTCAAAAACTAAAAGTAGTATTACCATATGATCTAGCAATTCCATTTCTGAGTATATATGCAAAGGAAATGAAATCAGTATCTCAAAGAGATATCACCACTCCCATGTTTTTTATAGCATTAGTCACAATAGTAAGGTTAGGGAATCATCCAAGTGTCTATTAATGGATGAATAGATAAAGAGAATGTGGTAAATTCATATAATTGAATATTATTCAGTCTTAAAAAGAAAAGGAAATATTGTCACATGCTAAAATTAAGATGAATATCAAGGACATTATACTAAGTCAAATAAGCCAGGCACAGAAAGTCAAATACTACATTGTTTCACTGATGTGTGGAATCTAAAAAAGTTGAACTCATGGAAACAGAGTGGAATGGTGCCAGGTGGGGTGTCCAGATTAGACGATATTGGGAAATGTTGGTCAAATGGTACAAAATTTCAGTTATGCAGGATGAATAATTTCTAGAGATCTAATGTACAGCATGGTGACTATAGTTAATAATACTATATTTTATACTTGAAATTTGCTAAGAGAGTTGATCTTAAGTGTTCACTCTGCATACACACACAAAAATGATAACTGTATGAGGTGATGGATATGTTAATAGCATTATTATGGTAATCATTTCATAATGTATATGCATTTCAAGCATTACATTGTATACCATAAATACATACACCTTTAATTTGTCAATTGTACTTATATAAAGCTAGGAAAAAATTAAAAATAGTACCTAAAACAATAAGAAGACACTTCCAAAACATAATAAAGGCTATCTGTGGAAGACTTCAGCTAACATTAAACATAATGAAAGAAGAGCTGAAGTTTTTAACTTTGAAAATTATAAAATTTTGGGGGCGCCTGGGTGGCTCAGTCAGTTAGGTGTCCATCTTCGGCTCAGGTCATGATTTTGCAGTTTGTGGGTTCAAGCCCCTCATCAGGCTCTGTGCTGACAGCTCGGAGACTGGAGCCTGCTTTGGAATCTGTGTCTCTCTCTCTTTTTCTCTCTCTTCCCTCCCCACTCACGCTCTCTCTCTCCCTCCCTCTCAAAAATAATTAAACATTAAAAAATTAAAAAATAATAAAATTATAAAATTTCAATGTTTCTTTTAGATGTTGGTAGTTTTTGATTCCAAGAAATCGTTGCCTTCTTAATGGTCAAAGCGACATTCTGGGTTCTACTTCTGAAACCAATACTGCACTGTATGTTAACTAACTTGAATATAAATAAATTTTTAAAAATAATATTCGGGGCAGTTTTATAGACAGAATGTTTATGTTTAGGTGTATGATTTACTTCAAATCCATTGTTGTGTATGGGGTGAGATATGGGTACATAGTTATGCCAGCATTATTTATGGAAAAAGGTATCCTTTCCCCATTGAATTACCTTAGCATCTTTGTTGAAAATTCATAGATCATATATGTGTAGATTTCTTTCTGTACACCTCTATCCTGTTCCATTGATTTATTTGTCTTACTTTATGTCAGTACCAAGTGAATTGATTATTACAAATTTATAATAAGTTTAATAAAAAGGTAGTATAATCTTCCAACTTTATTCTTTTTAAAGACTGTTTTGGCTATTCTAAGTCCTTTCATTTCAATATCAGTTTTAGAATCATCTTGGCAGTTTTTCTAAAATCTCTGCCTGACATGAAAAGATGTTCAACGTCGCTCCTTATCAGGGAAATACAAATCAAAACCACACTCAGATACCACCTCACGCCAGTCAGAGTGGCCAAAATGAAGAAATCAGGAGACTATGGATGCTGGAGAGGATGTGGAGAAACAGGAACCCTCTTGCACTGTTGGTGGGAATGCAAATTGGTGCAGCCGCTCTGGAAAGCAGTGCGGAGGTTCCTCAGAAAATTAAAAATAGACCTACCCTATGACCCAGCAATAGCACTGCTAGGAATTTACCCAAGGGATACAGGAGTACTGATGCATAGGGGCACTTGTACCCCAATGTTTATAGCAGCACTCTCAACAATAGCCAAATTGTGGAAAGAGCCTAAATGTCCATCAACTGATGAATGGATAAAGAAATTGTGGTTTAAATACACAATGGAGTACTACGTGGCAATAAGAAAGAACGAAATATGGCCCTTTGTAGCAATGTGGATAGAACTGGAGAGTGTGATGCTAAGTGAAATAAGCCATACAGAGAAAGACAGATACCATATGTTTTCACTCTTATGTGGATCCTGAGAAACTTAACAGAAACCCATGGGGGAGGGGAAGAAAAAAAAAAAGAGGTTAGAGTGGGAGGGAGCAAAAGCATAAGAGACTGTTAAAAACTGAGAACAAACTGAGGGTTGATGGGGGGTGGGAGGGAGGGCAGGGTGGGTGATGGGTATTGAGGAGGGCACCTTTTGGGATGAGCACTGGGTGTTGTATGGAAACCAATTTGACAGTAAATTTCATATATTAAAAAATTAAAAAAAATAAAAAAATAAGAAAGCCAAAAAAAAAATAAAATAAAAAAATTAAAAAAAAAATCTCTGCCTGTATTTTGAATGGGATGGCATTAATCTGTAAATGAATTTGGGAAGAATTGGTAACTTAATATTGACTCTTTTAATTCATGAGTCAGAGGAATTTCTGTAATAGGTTTTACTTAATTTGTTTCTACATGCTTTGTGGCTTTCAGTATAGAAGTTTTACACATCTTCTGTTAACTTTCCTTTAGTCATTTTTAGTTTTTATTCTATTACAAATGATATTTAAAAATATATTTAACAATTGTTTATTATTGGTAAATAGAAATGCAGCTGGTTTGTGTGATCTGATACATCCTGATAGATTGGGTAAAATCTCATAGTAATTTTATTAGTTACCTTGTGGACTCCTTGGAATTTTTATGGTCATTTTCATATGCAATCTGGTTTTTTTTTTTTTTTAATAAAAACAGTTTCCTTCTTTCCAATTGTAATGCTTTTTATTTATTTCTTTTGCCTTATTGCACTGCCCAGGACTCAATGCTATCTGTAAGTGGGGTAGTGGACATTCTTGCCTTCTTCTTGATCTCAGAAGAAGAACATTCAGTTTTTTAACTGACTTTATCCTGCTGTTTTTTCTTGGATATATCCCCACATTAGGCCTCTTTTTTTCTTTTCTCTAAATCGAAAAATGGATATAGATCATCTTTTAATTTTTAATCATGGCAAAATTGGTTAAATTTGTCATCTTCTAAAAATTTTTATTTATTCAAATTCAAGTTAGTTAATGTATAATGTAGTATTGGTTTCAGGAGTAGAACCCAGTGATTCATCACTTATGTATTACACCCAGTGTCATACCAACAAGTGCCTTCCTTAATGACCATCACTCATTTAGTCCATCCACCCCTCCCCCTTCCCTTCAGCAGCCCTCAGTTTGTTCTCTGTATTTAAGAGCCTCTTATGGTTTGTCTCCCTCTCTGTTTTTATCTTATTTTTCCTTCATTTCCCCTATGATCATGTTTTGTTTCTTAAATTCCACATATGAGTGAAATCATATATTTGTCTTTTTATGACTTAGCATAATACACTCCAATTCCATCCACATTGTTGCAAATGGCAAGATTTCATTCTCTTTGATTGCTCAGTAATATTCCATTATATAAATATATACTACATCTTCTTTTTTTTTTTGTTTTTGTTTTTGTTTTTGTTTTTTTAATTTTCAAAAATTTTTAAAAAGTTTATTTATTTTTTTAAGAGACAGAGAGAGAGAGAGAGTGTGCGCACAAGCAGGAGATGGGCAGAGAGCAGACAGAATCCAAAGCAGGCTCCACACCATCAGCACAGAGCCTGATGTGGGGCTTGAACTTACGAACTATGAGATCATGACCTGAACCGAGATCAACAGTCAGATGCTCAACGAACTGAGCCACCCAGGTGCCCCAAAACAGTCAATTGTTTTAAATGAACAAAAGATTTAAACAGATACTTCACCAAAGAAGATATATGGATACCAGACAAGTACATGACGATTTTCAATACCATTAGTCATTAGAGAAAAGTAAATTTATTTATTTTTCTTCTTTTGGTGAAGTATAATTGATGAAATTATATCTATTTTAAGTACACAACATGATGTTTTTATATACATATATATTGTGAAATGACTTGCATAATCAAATTAATTCACACAGCCAACACCTTATAGTTGCATTTTTTTTTCTTTTCTTTTTTTTCCTTTGATAAAAATACTTAAGATCTACTCTTAGGAAATTTCAAGTATACAATACATATACTTATTAATTATAGCCACCATGCTGTATGAAAAATGCACATTTATTTATTTATTTATTTATTTTTAAATTTCAGAGTGTTTTTCTTTTTTCTTTTTTTTTTTTTTTAAATTTATTTATTTATTTAATTATTCTTTAATATATGAAATTTACTGTCAAATTGGTTTCCATACAACACCCAGTGCTCATCCCAAAAGGTGCCCTCCTCAATACCCATCACCCACCCTGCCCTCCCTCCCACCCCCCATCAACCCTCAGTTTGTTCTCAGTTTTTAACAGTCTCTTATGCTTTGGCTCTCTCCCACTCTAACCTCTTTTTTTTTTTTTTCCCTTCCCCTCCCCCATGGGTTTCTGTTACGTTTCTCAGGATCCATATAAGAGTGAAACCATATGGTATCTGTCTTTCTCTGTATGGCTTATTTCACTTAGCATCTCACTCTCCAGTTCCATCCACGTTGCTACAAAAGGCCATATTTCATTTTTTCTCATTGCCACGTAGTATTCCATTGTGTATATAAACCACAATTTCTTTATCCATTCATCAGTTGATGGACATTTAGGCTCTTTCCATAATTTGGCTATTGTTGAGAGTGCTGCTATAGACATTGGGGTACAAGTGCCCCTATGCATCAGTACTCCTGTATCCCTTGGATAAATTCCTAGCAGTGCTATTGCTGGGTCATAGGGTAGGTCTATTTTTAATTTTCTGAGGAACCTCCACACTGCTTTCCAGAGCGGCTGCACCAATTTGCATTCCCACCAACAGTGCAAGAGGGTTCCCGTCTCTCCACATCCTCTCCAGCATCTATAGTCTCCTGATTTCTTCATTTTGGCCACTCTGACTGGCGTGAGGTG
This sequence comes from Neofelis nebulosa, assembly GCF_028018385.1. Lineage (NCBI taxonomy): Eukaryota > Metazoa > Chordata > Mammalia > Carnivora > Felidae > Neofelis > Neofelis nebulosa. The sequence goes on from NC_080793.1 coordinate 28,934,444, forward strand.
ATATCTGAGTGTGGTTTTGATTTGTATTTCCCTGATGAGGAGCGACGTTGAACATCTTTTCATGTGCCTGTTGGCCATCCGGATGTCTTCTTTAGAGAAGTGTCTATTCATGTTTTCTGCCCATTTCTTCACTGGGTTATTTGTTTTTCGGGTGTGGAGTTTGATGAGCTCTTTATAGATTTTGGATACTAGCCCTTTGTCCGATGTGTCATTTGCAAATATCTTTTCCCATTCCGTTGGTTGCCTTTTAGTTTTGTTGGTTGTTTCCTTTGCTGTGCAGAAGCTTTTTATCTTCATAAGGTCCCAGTAATTCACTTTTGCTTTTCATTCCCTTGCCTTTGGGGATGTGCCGAGTAAGAGATTGCTACGGCTGAGGTCAGAGAGGTCTTTTCCTGCTTTCTCCTCTAAGGTTTTGATGGTTTCCTGTCTCACATTCAGGTCCTTTATCCATTTTGAGTTTATTTTTGTGAATGGTGTGAGAAAGTGGTCTAGTTTCAACCTTCTGCATGTTGCTGTCCAGTTCTCCCAGCACCATTTGTTAAAGAGACTGTCTTTTTTCCATTGGATGTTCTTTCCAGCTTTGTCAAAAATGAGTTGGCCATACGTTTGTGGGTCTAGTTCTGGGGTTTCTATTCGATTCCATTGGTCTATGTGTCTGTTTTTATGCCAATACCATGCTGTCTTGATGATGACAGCTTTGTAGTAGAGGCTAAAGTCTGGGATTGTGATGCCTCCTGCTTTGGTCTTCTTCTTCAAAATTACTTTGGCTATTCGGGGCCTTTTGTGGTTCCATATGAATTTTAGGATTGCTTGTTCTAGTTTCAAGAAGAATGCTGGTGCAATTTTGATTGGGATTGCATTGAATGTGTAGATAGCTTTGGGTAGTATTGACATTTTGACAATATTTATTCTTCCAATCCATGAGCAGGGAATGTCTTTCCATTTCTTTATATCTTCTTCAATTACCTGCATAAGCTTTCTATAGTTTTCAGCATACAGATCTTTTACATCTTTGGTTAGATTTATTCCTAGGTATTTTATGCTTCTTGGTGCAATTGTGAATGGGATCAGTTTCTTTATTTGTCTTTCTGTTGCTTCATTGTTAGTGTATAAGAATGCAACTGATTTCTGTACATTGATTTTGTATCCGGCCACTTTGCTGAATTCATGTATCAGTTCTAGCAGACTTTTGGTGGAGTCTATCGGATTTTCCATGTATAATATCATGTCATCTGTAAAAAGCGAAAGCTTGACTTCATCCTTGCCAATTTTGATGCCTTTGATTCCTTTTGTTGTCTGATTGCTGATGCTAGAACTTCCAGCACTATATTAAACAACAGCGGTGAGAGTGGGCATCCCTGTCGTGTTCCTGATCTCAGGGAAAAAGCTCTCAGTTTTTCCCCATTGAGGATGATGTTAGCTGTGGGCTTTTCATAAATGGCTTTTATGATCTTTAAGTATGTTCCTTCTATCCCGACTTTCTCAAGGGTTTTTATTAAGAAAGGGTGCTGGATTTTGTCAAAGGCCTTTTCTGCATCGATTGACAGGATCATATGGTTCTTCTCTTTTTTTTTGTTAATGTGATGTATCACGTTGATCGATTTGCGAATGTTGAACCAGCCCTGCATCCCAGGAATGAATCCCACTTGATCATGGTGAATAATTCTTTTTATATGCTGTTGAATTCGATTTGCTAGTATCTTATTGAGAATTTTTGCATCCATATTCATCAGGGATATTGGCCTGTAGTTCTCTTTTTTTACTGGGTCTCTGTCTGGTTTAGGAATCAAAGTAATACTGGCTTCATAGAATGAGTCTGGAAGTTTTCCTTCCCTTTCTATTTCTTGGAATAGCTTGAGAAGGATAGGTATTATCTCTGCTTTAAACGTCTGGTAGAACTCCCCTGGGAAGCCATCTGGTCCTGGACTCTTATTTGTTGGGAGATTTTTGATAACCGATTCAATTTCTTCACTGGTTATGGGTCTGTTCAAGCTTTCTATTTCCTCCTGATTGAGTTTTGGAAGAGTGTGGGTGTTTAGGAATTTGTCCATTTCTTCAAGGTTGTCCAATTTGTTGGCATATAATTTTTCATAGTATTCCCTGATAATTGTTTGTATCTCTGAGGGATTGGTTGTAATAATTCCATTTTCATTCATGATTTTATCTATTTGGGTCATCTCCCTTTTCTTTTTGAGAAGCCTGGCTAGAGGTTTGTCAATTTTGTTTATTTTTTCAAAAAACCAACTCTTGGTTTCGTTGATCTGCTCTACCGTTTTTTTAGATTCTATATTGTTTATTTCTGCTCTGATCTTTATGATTTCTCTTCTTCTGCTGGGTTTAGGCTGCCTTTGCTGTTCTGCTTCTATTTCCTTTAGGTGTGCTGTTAGATTTTGTATTTGGGATTTTTCTTGTTTCTTGAGATAGGCCTGGATTGCGATGTATTTTCCTCTCAGGACTGCCTTCGCTGCATCCCAAAGAGTTTGGATTGTTGTATTTTCATTTTCGTTTGTTTCCATATATTTTTTAATTTCTTCTCTAATTGCCTGGTTGACCCACTCATTTGTTAGTAGGGTGTTCTTTAACCTCCATGCTTTTGGAGGTTTTCCAGACTTTTTCCTGTGGTTGATTTCAAGCTTCATAGCATTGTGGTCTGAAAGTATGCATGGTATAATTTCAATTCTTGTAAACTTATGAAGGGCTGTTTTGTGACCCAGTATATGATCTATCTTGGAGAATGTTCCATGTGCACTCGAGAAGAAAGTATATTCTGTTGCTTTGGGATGCAGAGTTCTAAATATATCTGTCAAGTCCATCTGATCCAATGTATCATTCAGGGCCCTTGTTTCTTTATTGACTGTGTGTCTAGATGATCTATCCATTTCTGTAAGTGGTGTGTTAAAGTCCCCTGCAATGACCACATTCTTATCAATAAGGTTGCTTATGTTTATGAGTAACTGTTTTATATATCTGGGGGCTCCGGTATTTGGCACATAGACATTTATAATTGTTAGCTCTTCCTGATGGATAGACCCTGTAATTATTATATAATGCCCTTCTTCATCTCTTGTTACAGCCTTTAATTTAAAGTCTAGTTTGTCTGATATAAGTATGGCTACTCCAGCTTTCTTTTGGCTTCCAGTAGCATGATAAATAGTTCTCCATCCCCTCACTCTCAATCTAAAGGTGTCCTCAGATCTCAAATGAGTCTCTTGTAGACAGCAAATAGATGGGTCTTGTTTTTTTATCCATTCTGATACCCTATGTCTTTTGGTTGGCGCATTTAATCCATTTACATTCAGTGTTATTATAGAAAGATACGGGTTTAGGGTCATTGTGATGTCTGTATGTTTTATGCTTGTAGTGATGTCTCTGGTACTTTGTCTCACAGGATCCCCCTTAGGATCTCTTGTAGGGCTGGTTTAGTGGTGACAAATTCCTTCAGTTTTTGTTTGTTTGGGAAGACCTTTATCTCTCCTTCTATTCTAAATGACAGACTTGCTGGATAAAGGATTCTAGGCTGCATATTTTTTCTGTTTAGCACACTGAAGATATCGTGCCAAGCCTTTCTGGCCTGCCAAGTTTCAAAGGAGAGATCAGTCACGAGTCTTATAGGTCTCCCTTTATATGTGAGGGCACGTTTATCCCTTGCTGCTTTCAGAATTTTCTCTTTATCCTTGTATTTTGCCAGTTTCACTATGATATGTCGTGCAGAAGATCGATTCAAGTTACGTCTGAAGGGAGTTCTCTGTGCCTCTTGGATTTCAATGCCTTTTTCCTTCCCCAGTTCAGGGAAGTTCTCAGCTATAATTTCTTCAAGTACCCCTTCAGCACCTTTCCCTCTCTCTTCCTCCTCTGGGATACCAATTATGCGTATATTATTTCTTTTTAGTGTATCACTTAGTTCTCTAATTTTCCCCTCATACTCCTGGATTTTTTTATCTCTCTTTCTTTCAGCTTCCTCTTTCTCCATAACTTTATCTTCTAGTTCACCTATTCTCTCCTCTGCCTCTTCAATCCGAGCCGTGGTGGTTTCCATTTTGTTTTGCATTTCGTTTAAAGCGTTTTTCAGCTCCTCGTGACTGTTCCTTAGTCCCTTGATCTCTGTAGCAAGAGATTCTCTGCTGTCCTGTATACTGTTTTCAAGCCCAGCGATTAATTTTATGACTATTATTCTAAATTCACTTTCTGTTATATTATTTAAATCCTTTTTGATCAGTTCATTAGCTGTTGTTATTTCCTGGAGATTCTTCTGAGGGGAATTCTTCCGTTTGGTCATTTTGGATAGTCCCTGGAGCGGTGAGGACCTGCAGGGCACTTCCCCCGTGCTGTGGTGTATAACTGGAGTTGGTGGGCGGGGCCGCAGTTCGACCTGATGTCTGCCCCCAGCCCACCACTGGGGCCACAGTCAGACTGGTGAGTGCCTTCTCTTCCCCTCTCCTAGGGGCGGGATTCACTGTGGGGTGGCGTGGCCCGTCTGGGCTACTTGCACACTGCCAGGCTTGTGGTGCTGGGGATCTGGCGTATTAGCTGGGGTGGGTAGGCAAGGTGCACGGGGGCAGGAGGGGCAGGCTCAGCTCGCTTCTCCTTAGGTGATCCACTTCAGGAGGGGCCCTGTGGCAGCGGGAGGGAGTCAGATCTGCTGCCGGAGGTTTGGCTCCGCAGAAGCACAGAGTTGGGTGTTTGCGCGGAGCGAGCAAGTTCCCTGGCAGGAACTGGTTCTCTTTGGGATTTTGGCTGGGGGATGGGCGGGGGAGATGGCGCTGGCGAGCGCCTTTGTTCCCCGCCAAGCTGAGCTCTGCCGTGGCGTCCGGGGGCTCAGCAGCTCTCCCTCCCTTTGTCCTCCAGCCTTCCCGCTTTCTGAGCAGAGCTGTTAACTTATGACCTCCCAGACGCTAAGTCGCGCTTGCTGTCAGAACACAGTCCGTCCGGCCCCTCCGTTTTTGCCAGCCCGACTCGGGGGCTCTGCTTGGCCGGCGAGCCGCCCCTCCGCCCCGGCTCCCTCCCGCCAGTCCGTGGAGCGCGCACCGCCTCGCCGCCCTTCCTACCCTCTTCCGTGGGCCTCTCGTCTGCGCTTGGCTCCGGAGACTCCGTTCTGCTAATCCTCTGGCGGTTTTCTGGGTTCTTTAGGCAGGTGTAGGTGGAATCTAAGTGATTAGCAGGACGCGCGGTGAGCCCAGCGTCCTCCTACGCCGCCATCTTCCGGAACTCTCCGAAAAATGCCTACATCTTCTTTATCCATTCATCAGTCAATGGACATTTGAGCACTTCCATACTTTGGCTATTGTTGATAGTGCTGCTATAAACATTGGGGTACATGTACCCCTTCAGATCAGCATTTTTGTATCTTTTGTATAAATACCTAGTAGTGCAATTGCTGGGTCATAAGGTAGTTCTATTTTTAATTTTTTGAGGAGCCTCCACACTGTTTTCCAGACTGGCTGCACCAGTTTACCTTCCCACCAATGGTGCAAAAATGTGGTTAAGTTTATCATCTTAACTATTTTAAAGTGTATAATTCAGTTGTGTTATGTATTTTCACATTATTGTGCAGTAGATCTCTAGAACTTTTTCATCTTGCAAAACTGGAATTCTGTACTCACTATACACTAATCTTTCCTCACCACCAGCACCCGTTGGCAACCAACTATTTTCTGTTTCTATGATTTTGAGTTCTTCGTATGAATGAAAATCATGTAATATTTGTCCTTTTGTGACTGGCTTATTTCAGTCAGCATAACGTCCTTGAAGCTCATTAATGTTGTAGCATGTGACGGGATTTCCTTCTCTTTTAATTCTCTTTTATTCCCTTTATATGTATATACCACATTCCCTTTATATTTTCAGCTGTTGATGAGCATTTGGGTTGTTTCCTCCTATTGGCTATTGTGAATAATGCTGCGTTAAACATTGCTTTGAGATTTGCTTTAAATTCTTTTAGATATATACCCAGAAGTGGGATTGCTGGATCATATCATAGTTCTATTTTAATTTTTTTGAGGAATCTTCATAACGTTTTCCTTAATGGTGGCACCATTTTACATTCTCGCCAGTAGTGTACAAGGGTTCCGACTTCTTTCCATCCTTGCTGACACTTGGGCACAGGAGCTATTGGGCTGAGGGACTTCTCTTACCTAGATGACTCAGGTATTGCAAAAACAACATTTTTAATACTCCCATCCCAATGACCCCTCACTCCCCACAAAAAACAAACAAGCAAACACTTATAGAGCATGTTTCTCTTGATCTGTTGTGATCTAGAATAAATTGTTTAATTAGCACTTGCCAGTTTTCAATTCCTGTGTTGGTGCTGGTATCAGAAGATGGGAAAGGTCTGAACTCTTCCCTTAGCACCTTCTCAGTCTAATTAGGGAAATGGAGTGTAAAGACAGTGTAATTTGTGAGGCATGGGGGTGAGTGAGTGACCTTTGCTGCAGTCTGGGAATGGGTTACAAAGGACTTCCTGGAAGAATTGATACTAGAGCTGAAGTTGGAAGGTTATTAAGGGCAGCCAAATGAGTATGTGAGAGAAAAGGCTTCCAGGCAAGGAGAGTGACATATATTTAAACTGGGAGTTGTAAAATGTCATATTGTATTCGGGAAAGGTAAGTAGATTGGTGTGATCTGATCATTAAATGCAAAAGAGGGAGTTGCTGGTGATAAAATTGGAATTATCACACAAGGTAGTCTATGCTAATTTAGGAGCTTCATAGCCCACATTTTAGGTACTGTGGAAGGATTTTTTTTACTGGGAGAAAAGCAATATGAGTATGGCTCAATTTTTTAAAAAATTCACTGTGCTGATATTGGGGAGAAGGTATTAGAAACAAGAATGAAATTAAAACTCTGACAATGGAGGGGCACCTGGTGGTTTAGTTGGTTTAGTATCTGACTTCAGCTCAGGTCATGATCTCCCGGTTCATGAGTTTGAGCAGCACTTCGGGCTTGCTGCTGTCAACCAGTCAGCACCAGGCCCACTTCTGATCCCTTGTTCCCCTTTCTCTGCCACTCCCCTGCTTGCACTCTCCCCCCCCCCAAAAAAAATACATATAAAAAAAAAATCTCTGACAGTGGAAATGAGTGAGAGGAGTTTGAGTCCTGAGATATAACATCATCTGATGTTCACCTTACAGTATAACTCGATTCAGGGAATTAGAACATCATAATTGAACATAATTTGAGAAAATTGAGAAATTAAGTGAGATCTCAGTGAGATCATAATGTGGCCTTGCAGGTGCTTACTTGTCTTATTTTGACACATTTTTGAAGTTCCTAGGAGCAACATGAAAGATGTATTGATAATGAGCACTGGGGGGACTGGATAGCCTTTGCAGTGATCTCAGGAAGATCCATGTGCATGGGTAAGTTATGAGGGAAGTGACGTGAGGAATATTTGGGGCTAAGGGAATTTCTTTGATACTTTACTGATCTCCCCTAAAGAAGACAACCATTTATTGCTGCCTGAAAAACCTTTATGCCTCTACAAAGAAGAGTTAAGATCAAGGGAAAGACAGACTCACCTTCTAAGCAGAGCTGTTACTTGAGTTGAAGATTCCATGGAGCCACATTTTCTAGAGAGGAAAGAGCACTGAACCAAGATTGGGGTTATTGCATAGGAGAATGAGGTTAGGACCTCAGCCTAAGAATTTGGGAAGTCACAATTCAGTCCATAACAGAAGGTATGGTCACTTCGCACCTGACAATTTTACACTTCTTCAGAAACATACTCAGGGCCTATTAAGGCTAGTACTTGGATGTGGGGAAAGTGTGAGGGTCCTCTGAAGTAACCTGCCCATCAAAATCTACACTAATCTGCTCTCCAAGTTGCAGTGAATTTTCTTTCTTGGTGGCAGGGAACACACCCACCTGATAAGCTTTCTGGCAGCTTTCTTGAGGTGGGAGGCCAGCAAAACAGATGCTTGAGCCAGGTGTAGGGATTATTATTGACAGCTAGGTGCACACTGGTTTGTACTGCATTTCCTAAACAGAGAGTAAAGAAGGCATTGTCTCATCCCCAGTGTACAAGGGAACTTAAGGCCCAGGGTTTCAATGAGTGTCATTTTTGCTTCCCAGTATAATTTTTGGTTTGTTAGAATTGTCTAAGGCTGGCATAGAAGCTAGAGTAAAGAAAGAAGTCACATTTAAGAAAAAATTCTCAAGAACAAAGTCAAAGAAGTGTGACCAAGAAGTCTTCAAAACAAAAGGTAGCTTTCAGCCTAAACCAGGAACATAGGGGCAAAGCCAAGGGGTTAGAAAGTCCAGAGAGATGAAAGAAAGCAATAATGGATCCAAATGGACAGTGGGAGGGCTAGTAGTGAACAGAGTACCCAAAAATGGGTATGATTTTGATTATTTTTTGTAGCATAGCAAGGGCAGAATAAATTACTTTAAACAGAAATTTTAAGTCAGACTCCCTTATATCACACGATTGACTCTTTCGTGGGTAAGGTGTCTTATACTGCTTTCTTTTTACCTGTTTACCCATCTATAACATTTGATTCTTTTTTTATATACTGCTTTTAATTACCATTACAGTGCCTTGAATATAGTAGTGGGTAAACAGAGATTCGTTAAATGAGTAAATAGTTAATCACATTGGTCATACACCTGCAAGCTGGGACAAGATAACAAACAGTGAAAGTATACACTGACCTACCCTACATAGAAAAAGGAAGCATCTCTATGTGCAAACTCTATATTCCTGCATTTTTCTAAGTATAGTTTTAACTATTCCTTCGGAAGCCGAAATTTAAATTTAAGCTCTATACTGTTATAATCCTCTATTTTCCCTAGATGGCGACAGAGACTAGCTTGTCTGTCTTTGAGGTCCCCTTACAGAAAAGCTTTCTCAGAAAGAACAGAAATTCAATACCTTTTGTACCTATTGATATTGATATTTACATGTAGTGAAAACAAGTTGTTTTACTTATATTTTTACTCAAAATATTTCAAAGCAAAAATAAACAGTTGAAGAGAGTTGATAATATCATTTATCAAAGATTAAGTACTAAATAATAGTTCTGTGCTCAGCACGAAACTAGAGGCTATGGGGAATAGAAATAAGGAGAACGCCCTTGAACTCATTAATATCTCTTACATTAATCTATGTAATGTATCAGTCAACAGCTCCTGCCTCACCATTGCTTAGGGTCAACAATAGGAAAGCTCTATGAGGAGCACCTGTGTGTTAACTGCTATTCCTGCCTCTGCTTTGTGTAATTAATCACAAGAGAGCAAGATAAGGTACAGTGTCGTTTCAGTGGTAAGTGATTTTTAAAGCTTCAGCCAAGCAGAAGTCAAGGTTCTGCTGTCTCATAGTATGGTTTCAATGTGGGTGGGAGTGTGGTAGTAGCCTGTCTTAATGTTCATTTTATTTTTGAGAGAAAGAGAGTAAGCAGAGGAGGGGGGGTGCAGAAAGAGAAAGAGAGAGAGGGAGACACAGAATCCGAAGCAGGATCCAGGCTCTGAGCTGTCAGCACAGAGCCCTACTCAAGGCCTGAACTTACCAACCCTGAGTTCATGACCTGAGCAAAGTCATGAACCCTTAACTTACTGAGGCACCCATGAGCCCCATAGCCTGTCCTGGCAAGACAGACACTATTGTTTCCAGTCAATGACTTCAAAGAAGGTGTATTAGTTTGCTAGGGCTGTTGTAACAAAGTATCACAAACAGGGTGACTTAAATAACAGAAATGAATTATATCACAGTTCTGGAGGCTACAAATCTAAGATTTTGGTGTTGGAAGGGTGATTCCTTCTGAGGGCTATGAGAGAGAATCTGTCCTCTTACCTAGCTTTTAATGGCTTGCTGGCAATCTTTGGCATTCTTTGGTTTGTAGGAGCATCACCCCAATCTCTGCCTTGTATTTAGCATGATGTATCCAAAATTTCCCTTTTTTTGCTCTAAGGGAAATTACAAAAGACGTAGAGGACAAGATGCTTTAAGGATTATTGGGGTATTATGAATTAATTTATGAGTATAATTATAAAAAATAAATGCACACATTGGATATAATGAGACATATAAATGCTGACTGAAGGGGATAAGGCAGGGGACTTGAAAGATGTTTAATCTCTTAATTAATAAATCCTTGCCTAAAAAATGATTTTGAAAAATTAAAATGGGAGGAGTTCCGGAAGATGGCGGCGTAGGAGGACGCTGGGCTCACCGCGCGTCCTGCTAATCACTTAGATTCCACCTACACCTGCCTAAAACCCAGAAAACCGCCAGAGGATTAGCAGAACGGAGTCTCCGGAGCCAAGCACAGACGAGAGGCCCACGGAAGAGGGTAGGAAGGGCGGCGAGGCGGTGCGCGCTCCACGGACTGGCGGGAGGGAGCCGGGGCGGAGGGGCAGCTCGCCAGCCAAGCAGAGCCCCCGAGTCGGGCTGGCAAAAGCGGAGGGGCCGGACGGACTGTGTTCTGACAGCAAGCGCGACTTAGCGTCTGGGAGGTCATAAGTTAACAGCTCTGCTCAGAAAGCGGGAAGGCTGGAGGACAAAGGGAGGGAGAGCTGCTGAGCCCCCGGACGCCACGGCAGAGCTCAGCTTGGCGGGGAACAAAGGCGCTCGCCAGCGCCATCTCCCCCGCCCATCCCCCAGCCAAAATCCCAAAGAGAACCAGTTCCTGCCAGGGAACTTGCTCGCTCCGCGCAAACACCCAACTCTGTGCTTCTGCGGAGCCAAACCTCCGGCAGCGGATCTGACTCCCTCCCGCTGCCACAGGGCCCCTCCTGAAGTGGATCACCTAAGGAGATGCGAGCTAAGCCTGCCCCTCCCGCCCCCGTGCACCTTGCCTACCCACCCCAGCTAATACGCCAGATCCCCAGCACCACAAGCCTGGCAGTGTGCAAGTAGCCCAGACGGGCCACGCCACCCCACAGTGAATCCCGCCCCTAGGAGAGGGGAAGAGAAGGCACTCACCAGTCTGACTGTGGCCCCAGCGGTGGGCTGGGGGCAGACATCAGGTCAGACTGCGGCCCCGCCCACCAACTCCAGTTATACACCACAGCACGGGGGAAGTGCCCTGCAGGTCCTCACCGCTCCAGGGATTATCCAAAATGACCAAACAGAAGAATTCCCCTCAGAAGAATCTCCAGGAAATAACAACAGCTAATGAACTGATCAAAAAGGACTTAAATAATATAACAGAAAGTGAATTTAGAATAATAGTCATAAAATTAATCGCTGGGCTTGAAAACAGTATACAGGACAGCAGAGAATCTCTTGCTACAGAGATCAAGGGACTAAGGAACAGTCACGAGGAGCTGAAAAACGCTTTAAACGAAATGCAAAACAAAATGGAAACCACCACGGCTCGGATTGAAGAGGCAGAGGAGAGAATAGGTGAACTAGAAGATAAAGTTATGGAGAAAGAGGAAGCTGAAAGAAAGAGAGATAAAAAAATCCAGGAGTATGAGGGGAAAATTAGAGAACTAAGTGATACACTAAAAAGAAATAATATACGCATAATTGGTATCCCAGAGGAGGAAGAGAGAGGGAAAGGTGCTGAAGGGGTACTTGAAGAAATTATAGCTGAGAACTTCCCTGAACTGGGGAAGGAAAAAGGCATTGAAATCCAAGAGGCACAGAGAACTCCCTTCAGACGTAACTTGAATCGATCTTCTGCACGACATATCATAGTGAAACTGGCAAAATACAAGGATAAAGAGAAAATTCTGAAAGCAGCAAGGGATAAACGTGCCCTCACATATAAAGGGAGACCTATAAGACTCGTGACTGATCTCTCCGTTGAAACTTGGCAGGCCAGAAAGGCTTGGCACGATATCTTCAGTGTGCTAAACAGAAAAAATATGCAGCCGAGAATCCTTTATCCAGCAAGTCTGTCATTTAGAATAGAAGGAGAGATAAAGGTCTTCCCAAACAAACAAAAACTGAAGGAATTTGTCACCACGAAACCAGCCCTACAAGAGATCCTAAGGGGGATCCTGTGAGACAAAGTACCAGAGACATCACTACAAGCATAAAACATACAGACATCACAATGACTCTAAACCCGTATCTTTCTATAATAACACTGAATGTAAATGGATTAAATGCGCCAACCAAAAGACATAGGGTATCAGAATGGATAAAAAAACAAGACCCATCTATTTGCTGTCTACAAGAGACTCATTTGAGATCTGAGGACACCTTTAGATTGAGAGTGAGGGGATGGAGAACTATTTATCATGCTACTGGAAGCCAAAAGAAAGCTGGAGTAGCCATACTTATATCAGACAAACTAGACTTTAAATTAAAGGCTGTAACAAGAGATGAAGAAGGGCATTATATAATAATTACAGGGTCTATCCATCAGGAAGAGCTAACAATTATAAATGTCTATGCGCCAAATACCGGAGCCCCCAGATATATAAAACAGTTACTCATAAACATAAGCAACCTTATTGATAAGAATGTGGTCATTGCAGGGGACTTTAACACCCCACTTACAGAAATGGATAGATCATCTAGACACACAGTCAATAAAGAAACAAGGGCCCTGAGTGATACATTGGATCAGATGGACTTGACAGATATATTTAGAACTCTGCATCCCAAAGCAACAGAATATACTTTCTTCTCGAGTGCACATGGAACATTCTCCAAGATAGATCATATACTGGGTCACAAAACAGCCCTTCATAAGTTTACAAGAATTGAAATTATACCATGCATACTTTCAGACCACAATGCTATGAAGCTTGAAATCAACCACAGGAAAAAGTCTGGAAAACCTCCAAAAGCATGGAGGTTAAAGAACACCCTACTAACGAATGAGTGGGTCAACCAGGCAATTAGAGAAGAAATTAAAAAATATATGGAAACAAACGAAAATGAAAATACAACAATCCAAACTCTTTGGGATGCAGCGAAGGCAGTCCTGAGAGGAAAATACATCGCAATCCAGGCCTATCTCAAGAAACAAGAAAAATCCCAAATACAAAATCTAACAGCACACCTAAAGGAAATAGAAGCAGAACAGCAAAGGCAGCCTAAACCCAGAAGAAGAAGAGAAATAATAAAAGATCAGAGCAGAAATAATATAGAATCTAAAAAAACGGTAGAGCAGATCAACGAAACCAAGAGTTGGTTTTTTGAAAAAATAAACAAAATTGACAAACCTCTAGCCAGGCTTCTCAAAAAGAAAAGGGAGATGACCCAAATAGATAAAATCATGAATGAAAATGGAATGATTACAACCAATCCCTCAGAGATACAAACAATTATCAGGGAATACTATGAAAAATTATATGCCAACAAATTGGACAACCTTGAAGAAATGGACAAATTCCTAAACACCCACACTCTTCCAAAACTCAATCAGGAGGAAATAGAAAGCTTGAACAGACCCATAACCAGCGAAGAAATTGAATCGGTTATCAAAAATCTCCCAACAAATAAGAGTCCAGGACCAGATGGCTTCCCAGGGGAGTTCTACCAGACGTTTAAAGCAGAGATAATACCTATCCTTCTCAAGCTATTCCAAGAAATAGAAAGGGAAGGAAAACTTCCAGACTCATTCTATGAAGCCAGTATTACTTTGATTCCTAAACCAGACAGAGACCCAGTAAAAAAAGAGAACTACAGGCCAATATCCCTGATGAATATGGATGCAAAAATTCTCAATAAGATACTAGCAAATCGAATTCAACAGCATATAAAAAGAATTATTCACCATGATCAAGTGGGATTCATTCCTGGGATGCAGGGCTGGTTCAACATTCGCAAATCGATCAACGTGATACATCACATTAACAAAAAAAAAGAGAAGAACCATATGATCCTGTCAATCGATGCAGAAAAGGCCTTTGACAAAATCCAGCACCCTTTCTTAATAAAAACCCTTGAGAAAGTCGGGATAGAAGGAACATACTTAAAGATCATAAAAGCCATTTATGAAAAGCCCACAGCTAACATCATCCTCAATGGGGAAAAACTGAGAGCTTTTTCCCTGAGATCAGGAACACGACAGGGATGCCCACTCTCACCGCTGTTGTTTAATATAGTGCTGGAAGTTCTAGCATCAGCAATCAGACAACAAAAGGAAATCAAAGGCATCCAAATTGGCAAAGATGAAGTCAAGCTTTCGCTTTTTGCAGATGACATGATATTATACATGGAAAATCCGATAGACTCCACCAAAAGTCTGCTAGAACTGATACATGAATTCAGCAAAGTTGCAGGATACAAAATCAATGTACAGAAATCAGTTGCATTCTTATACACTAACAATGAAGCAACAGAAAGACAAATAAAGAAACTGATCCCATTCACAATTGCACCAAGAAGCATAAAATACCTAGGAATAAATCTAACCAAAGATGTAAAAGATCTGTATGCTGAAAACTATAGAAAGCTTATGCAGGTAATTGAAGAAGATATAAAGAAATGGAAAGACATTCCCTGATCATGGATTGGAAGAATAAATATTGTCAAAATGTCAATACTACCCAAAGCTATCTACACATTCAATGCAATCCCAATCAAAATTGCACCAGCATTCTTCTCGAAACTAGAACAAGCAATCCTAAAATTCATATGGAACCACAAAAGGCCCCGAATAGCCAAAGTAATTTTGAAGAAGAAGACCAAAGCAGGAGGCATCACAATCCCAGACTTTAGCCTCTACTACAAAGCTGTCATCATCAAGACAGCATGGTATTGGCATAAAAACAGACACATAGACCAATGGAATCGAATAGAAACCCCAGAACTAGACCCACAAACGTATGGCCAACTCATTTTTGACAAAGCAGGAAAGAACATCCAATGGAAAAAAGACAGTCTCTTTAACAAATGGTGCTGGGAGAACTGGACAGCAACATGCAGAAGGTTGAAACTAGACCACTTTCTCACACCATTCACAAAAATAAACTCAAAATGGATAAAGGACCTGAATGTGAGACAGGAAACCATCAAAACCTTAGAGGAGAAAGCAGGAAAAGACCTCTCTGACCTCAGCCGTAGCAATCTCTTACTCGGCACATCCCCAAAGGCAAGGGAATTAAAAGCAAAAGTGAATTACTGGGACCTTATGAAGATAAAAAGCTTCTGCACAGCAAAGGAAACAACCAACAAAACTAAAAGGCAACCAACGGAATGGGAAAAGATATTTGCAAATGACACATCGGACAAAGGGCTAGTATCCAAAATCTATAAAGAGCTCATCAAACTCCACACCCGAAAAACAAATAACCCAGTGAAGAAATGGGCAGAAAACATGAATAGACACTTCTCTAAAGAAGACATCCGGATGGCCAACAGGCACATGAAAAGATGTTCAACGTCGCTCCTCATCAGGGAAATACAAATCAAAACCACACTCAGATACCACCTCACGCCAGTCAGAGTGGCCAAAATGAAGAAATCAGGAGACTATAGATGCTGGAGAGGATGTGGAGAGACGGGAACCCTCTTGCACTGTTGGTGGGAATGCAAATTGGTGCAGCCGCTCTGGAAAGCAGTGTGGAGGTTCCTCAGAAAATTAAAAATAGACCTACCCTATGACCCAGCAATAGCACTGCTAGGAATTTATCCAAGGGATACAGGAGTACTGATGCATAGGGGCACTTGTACCCCAATGTTTATAGCAGCACTCTCAACAATAGCCAAATTATGGAAAGAGCCTAAATGTCCATCAACTGATGAATGGATAAAGAAATTGTGGTTTATATACACAATGGAATACTACGTGGCAATGAGAAAAAATGAAATATGGCCTTTTGTAGCAACGTGGATGGAACTGGAGAGTGTGATGCTAAGTGAAATAAGCCATACAGAGAAAGACAGATACCATATGGTTTCACTCTTAAGTGGATCCTGAGAAACGTAACAGAAACCCATGGGGGAGGGGAAGGGAAAAAAAAAAAAGAGGTTAGAGTGGGAGAGAGCCAAAGCATAAGAGACTGTTAAAAACTGAGAACAAACTGAGGGTTGATGGGGGGTGGGAGGGAGGGCAGGGTGGGTGATGGGTATTGAGGAGGGCACCTTTTGGGATGAGCACTGGGTGTTGTATGGAAACCAATTTGACAGTAAATTTCATATAATAAAAAATAAATAAATAAATAAATAAATAAAAAAGAAAAATTAAAATGATCAGTGAATTGTAATTAATGTAATGGTTTTTCTAAGTACATATGGAAATAATTTTTGATAAGAGTCATGTAGCACATTAAGTTAGGGTGAAGATTTTTAGAAACTCTTCCCAATTAAGATGTGGGTCTATGTTGCCTCCCTTTGAGTTCTGAGCAGGTTATGTACTTGCTCTGACTGATAAAATATTAAAGATGCGATGTTGGGCCATTTTTGGAGCCCAGGCCTTATAAAAGCATGTCAGCTTCCATTTCCCTGCTCTTGGAACACTTGTATTGGAGCCCTAAGCCACCATGGACGAAGTCGGACTGTTTGCCCAAGCCACCATGTGGAAAGAACGAGGCATTTGAATAAAGCCATTCTGGCCACTACAATTCCATTCTTCTATGGCTGAATCCTACCAGATTTTCCCTTTTTATAAGGATACCAGTCATATTGGGTTAGGGGTCCACCCTATGCCAGTATGACCTCATTAACTCATTACATCTGCAAAGACCCTATTTCCAAATAAGGTCACGTTCTGGGGTACAGGGGGTTAGGACTTCAACAGATTAATATTCAGGGGACACAATTCAATTAATAACATGAGAGTTTAAAACTATTTCCCAAGAGGACATTTTAAGTATTTTTTTGGTCGATTTCCTTTGAAGGAGGGTGCTGTTAAATTTCATGAGACGGCCAACATTTCTCTGCATAGAAATGTAGAGAAAATGTATCAAAGAGTATAAAAATCATGCTATGAAGCAATGGTAAATGATATCTTTCTTTTTCCCTTTCCTTCTGTCCTCTCTTCCCTCTTCATTATTATTTTTTCACACAATGATGTTGAATTTTCATATGGTACATGGCTGGCAAATACTGAATCAGTAGAAAATAGGAGGGGCATGAAAGTAGGAAAGGGTAGAAGTTTATAACTTATCAAAGTATTAGCACTCAAATTTCATGTTTCAAACAAAAAATGACCACATACACCTCATTAAATTATGAATAGCTAAGGTTCCTATAGCAGATATTCTAAAACATTTTGCTTACCTCATAGACAAGGCAAGGTGCTCCTTGTAATGTCATTCAGTATGCCATGTACTATCCAAGATGAAGCCTGTTAGGGAATAATGTGACCTATAGCAGCCAAACTGGCCATGAGGAAGAATGCTCAAAAACAGGATATTAGTGACTGACTTTGCTTTAGTGAGCCCATGAGTCAACCATGGTTATATTGTAACTGGACTTTTGGTGTTGAAATAGATTTGACTTCACAAGATGCGTTATTTACATTATGTATAGTTGGAAAAAATCTTTTTTTTTTAAGTTTAGGTATTTATTTTGAGAGAGAGAGAGCATGGGAGGGGCAGAGAGAGAGAGAGAGAGAGAGAGAGGGAGAGAGAGATAATCCCAAGCAAGCTCTGTGACATCAGCACAGAATTCCACATGGGACTTGATCTCACAAACCATGAGATCATGACCTGAGCCAAAATCAAGAGTCTGACACTTAACTGACTGAACCACCCAAGCACCTGAAAAATGTTTCGTTTGTTCATACATACAACAAACTTTTGAAGAATACTTTCCACGTGAAATCTCAGTTTTTAGCACAAAGAACTTTGAGCTGGTTAAGGCATGATCTCTGTCTTCAGGAGAATCACCCCAAATAGTTGAGCTCATTCAACACACTGAATACACAAATGTGCATTATAGCAGGATGAAAAACAACCTGAGTATCTTCTAAGACCAATGCCAAAATCCAGGACTTGTGTCAGAAACTTAAGCATGTGGTAGATGGGGATATCGTGCTAGCTTGGGGAAAATTCTCGTACTTTGTGATTGTCTCTTTTTCTAATCCTCTTCGACCACGCTGGCCAGGTTTATGAGTCAGGCAAGTGAGGGTGGCCAGAACACCTGGAGAAAACCTCATATCTGCTGAGTATGATTGTCATCATGATTAGTGTCCTCTTCCCAAATAAAGGACAACTCTTAAATGTCCTCTATTAACCTTAATGTGCTCATTAATTCTTCAACTCATCAGCGTTCCCAGATATTATTTAAATACTTAACTCTTCTTTCACTGGCTTGAGTTTATTTTTAAAGCTCTCAAATTTGCTTCATCCAACAGCTTTTTAATATCTGAAACAATGTATCCCTGATTGTAATTATATAATTTGTTCATGAAATAGAGTCATATTTCTGCAGAAAAATTCTTCTGAATTTGTATTCCAGATCAACTATGCTTCTGCAGAGAATACCATATTTTTTAGGCTCTCTGTCAATGTAGCAAGGGTGGCACCCACTGTTGTAAGAAAATACAACTGAAGAGCTGGATGAAGAACTTCTAGGCAAATTATATTCCTAAAAATAGTAATAGGAGGCCTTGTAATGGGACCCAGCCAAAAATGGAGGTCCAGATGCTAGTCAAAGATACAGTCTAAGCTTTCAAGGAGTCATGCAGAGTCAAAATGGCAACTCATTTGTTTTCGCTCACATTATTCCCAGCATTGAGCACAACATGAATACACATTCACTGACTCTATAACCAAACCAATTAAAAACAGTTAACACAGTAGTTTTGGAATTGGAAGCCTTATTAAATACTGTTCAAAAGATCAACAATTTATTTGACAAATGATTGTTAGGCAAGTCACAGAAGACTACAAGTCCAGATATTTTTAATATTGATTTTATTATTTTCAATTTAGAAATTGACACACATAATTGAAGCATGGTCTGCAAAATCAAATCAAATCAAAGTTGCAGATTTGCAAGTCAACAAGCCTGGAAGATTGTATATCATGGAATAAGTTTAAATGCTGTGTAGCCCTCACTTCTTCATTCACCATGATGGCTAACATTGTGCTGGTAACTAACACATAGTATTTACTCTCTTAGCCACTGTTTAGTAACTGTGTTTTAATTTGACATTGAAGGGTAAGTCCAAAAAGTAATCTCAAATCAAAAGCCATGAAAATTATTTTATAATCAAAACTTTACACATGATGACAGGGTTAAAGCTGTCAGCATTACTTGAATTCCTACTAGGTACCAAATGTCCAGACTTACGATGCCACTTTCTTTTCTGAACTGTGTTTGGTATTCAAAAATGATAATTTATCTTGACATATTGATACAAAATTAAATTCTCTATTTAATTCTCTATTAATAGAGACAAAATTTTTTATTAAGCTTTTATTAGAAACAAAATTCTTCCCACTGTGAAAAAGATCATAATTTCTAGCCTTTAAAATTCTTTATTTTAAAGAATTAATTAATAAAAATTAATGCCAGGAATGTTTCAATTAGGAAATATGTGCAGTGGCTAACTTGTTTAAGAGCTTGGTAAAAAGTCATTTCAAAGAGACTCAATTCATGGAAGACATTAATTACAGCAAGAGGTCTTTTGATATTGACATCATGTTTGTGGTAAGGTCATAGATTCGCATTATAATTTAAGTGTTTTGACATGCGCTGACATGTTTAACTTGCTGAAACACATTTAAATATTTCTGTAAATCATCTACCAAAGGTGAAGAGGAAGAGGAGACTACCCATAACACCACATATCCTTGAGAAATGACTGCAGTATTCACTATGAAGTCATATTAGAGTCAAAGTTGCTAGTCCTTTTGCAGTGCAAAATGAAAATGTTTTATGTGTCTTAGTGGGACCAGCAAGTATTGGTGTTGCCATTTCTGTAGGAGCCATGGCAAGGTGCCTTCAATGCCATAGGTAGATAAAATCCTCCGTGAGGGTATCTCATAGGACTCAACATACAATATCCAAGAGGTTAATCATATCTAGACATAGCCATAGAGTTTACAAACAAGGGCAAAGATAAATGACTATTTTCTGGACAATGTCCAAGCCTTACTAAAGTGACAAAGATATAACAAAAGAAAGTTGTCACTGAATCATCTGCAGTATGCACATCCCTATGAACAAAAAAGGAGTCTTATCTGCTTGAGTCTAGAAAAGGAGAAATTTTGTTTAAAATAGAAACAGAGGGCACCCTGGTAACTCAGTCGCTTAAGCATCTGAATCTTGGTTTCTGCTCAGCTCATGATCTCATGGTTCATGGGACCGAGGTTTGCATCAGGCTCTGCACTGACAGCACAGAGCCTGCTTGGGATTTTCTCTCTCCTTCACTTTCTGCCCTCCTCCCCTCCCCAAATAAATACCAAATAAATAAATAAACTTTAAAATAGAAGCACTTTAACCTAGAAGGCACAGAGTCTGACCACTAGAAAAGTGAAGATTGGGGGGGGGGGCAAGGAGAGACCATTAGCTTTTTTATCTCTTTGTTGAAATATTCCTCAAAAGCATCTGATTCTTTGTTACTGAGCAAACTTCTGATGACACATCCATTTCTGAACTACTAAAGTATCTTGTTTCTAATACTGGGCAAAGAGTGCTCTGAGTTTGTTAGAAATATTCAGTCTTCCATAGTAAATTAATAAATCTGCTGGTGTCTGCTTTACCATCTATCTCTTGAGAATTTGGTTGTTATGAACAGGTCCCTAAGAGACCAGTTAACTCTTGGCACACTTACAAATTCAAATTTCTGGGACTGAAAACGATGAAACTTTGGAGGTGATGCATATAGTTATTTCTTGGATTATAGTGATGGTTCCATGGGTATATATATGTGTGTCAAATCTCATCAAGTTGTATACTTTAAATATGTGCAGTTTCTTATATATCAATTATATCTCAATAAAGCTGTTTAAAAAAATTTTTTATAAAAATTTTTTTTAACGTTTATTCATTTTTGAGAGACAGAGAGAGACAGAGCATGAGTGGGAAAGGGGCAGAGAGAGAGGGAGACACAGAATCTGAAGCAGGCTCCAGGCTCTGAGCTGTCAGCACAGAGCCCGACCTGGGGCTCGAACTCACAACCGTGAGATCATGACCTGAGCTGAAGTCAGATGCGTAACCACCTGGACCACCCAGGCACCCCTCAATAAAGCTGTTTTTTTTAATGTTTATTTATTTTGAGAGAGTGAGAATGCGTGCATGCACAGGTGCACAAGTGGGAGGGGCAGAGAGAGGGGGAGAGAAAGAATCCTAAGCAGGCTCTGCACTAATAGTGAACATGATCTTGTGAACATGTGAGATCATGACCTGAGCCAAAACCAAGACCTGGATGCTTAACTGACTGAGCCACCCAGGCACCCCAAAAAAACTGTTTTTGTTTTTAATTTTTAAGAAAATGTTTATTTATTATTGAGAGAGAGAGACAGAGCATGAGCTTGGGAGGGGCAGAGAGAGTGGGAGACACAGAATCCAAAGCAAGCTCCAGGCTCTGGGCTGTCAGCACAAAGCCCGATGTGGGGCTCAAACTCACAAATCGCGAGATCATGACCTAAGCCGAAGTTGGACGCTTAACTGACTGAGCCACCCAGGTGCCCCTAAAACTGTTTTTTTAAAGGGGGGCAGGAAACTCTAGGGCCAGTCTCTGGGTTCTATAAGCTCACCAGGCTCTGAGGCCCTGCTAGGGCCCAGTGCTTGTCCTCGTCTCTGACCAGTGCTTCTTTCAGAGTCCCCATGTTCTAATCATGAACATCCATTGATTAGTATGTGACTTTAATCCAAATTTTCTCAGAAACAGAACAGACTTTTTATCTTTAAATATTTTTTTTAATGTATTTTTATTTTTGTCAGACAGAGGCAGAGCACGAGCAGGGCAGAGGCAGAGAGAGAGACACACACTCAGAATCCAAAGCAGGCTCCAGGCTCTGAGCTGTCAGCACTGAGCCCGATGTGGGGCTCGAACTCAAGAACCGTGAGCTCTGACCTGAGCCAAAGTTGGACGCCTAACCAACTGAGCAACCCAGGCGCCCCAGACTTTTTATCTTTAAAGAAGACCTACCAATTTAAAAATGTGTGGATGGGGTAAGTTCTCCTTATAATTTTTTCTAGTTTATGAGAAACGTTTTGATAATACACATCCTAGCATGCCAGTTAAGTCTTCTGTTAAGATTCTCTGTGTAAAGCTGGACTCATTCGGCTAACATCCTTTGTGCCTCTAAGCTCTTCCAGGCTCTGTAATGGGAAGGACCTGTTCCTGATGCAACTGTTATAACAATAGCAGTAACAAATTTGTGAGTGATTATTATGAGTTAGCCAATAAGCTGGGCAATTTCCCGTATGTTTAATTATCTAATTAGCTGTTTGCCCTGTGAAACAATTTCCATTTGACAGGTGAAATATTGGAAGTTCAGGATAATAAAGTAACTTACTCAAAGTCACACAGTGATATATTTATGGCTTGAATCTAGACTTACCTGACTCCAAGATTCATGCTGTTTATGGTATTGTCGATTGTCTTTCTCTGATTTATTAAATGAGTTTTAATAGAGTCTGTCCTTTACTAGTACAATAACTTTCTGGTGAAGGAAACTACATTGCAAATAACCTAGATGTTACTGTGGAATAGATTTCACCAATTAAGACAATGAAATACAAAATTTAATATCAAGTAATTGAATTGATTTAGAATTTCTTAATAGATCTCCATTGAACTAAAAGATTTTAAACTATTAATTAGCTCAACTGTGGTTGGGCTGGGTTGATCATCTGTGGCTTAGTATGCCTAGTGCCTTATACACTGGCAGCCTTTTCACAAATACATTGAAAGTTGAGTCCATTTACTTGGTGTCTCTGAAGGGCTACTAAATTTACTATTAAGTGGAATATTTCTTAACCATAAAAAAGAGTGGAGTCTTGACATTTGCAACAACATGGAGCTAGAGGGTATAATGCTAAGCAAAATAAGTCAGTCAGAGAAAGACAAATGCCATATGATCTCATTCATATGTGGACTTTAAGAAACAAAAAAAAAATGAGCAAAGAGACAAAAAGAGAGAGAGAGAGGCAAACCAAGAAACAAACTTTTAACTGCAGAGAACAAACTGATAGTTAACAGAGTGGAGAGATGAGTGAAAGGATGGGGATTAAGGGTACACTTGTTGTGATGAGCACCAAATGTTATATGTAAGCGTTGCATCAGTAAATTCTACACCTGAAACTAACATTATACTGTATATTAACAAATTGGAATTTAAATAAAAACTAAAAAAAAATTACTATGTAGGCTGAATTTTTTCAATAGCTCAAGATCTAATTAGGCTTTTTAGGCAGTGGACTCAAGTTCTACAAAGGCATTAACTTGTGAAAAAGTTCTGTAAGACCATAGCATGGTAAGAAATGCAGTGTGTTAGGTTTTTTTATTTGTTTTTGTGACTAGTAACACATTGGCTAGAGGATAAGATTGGTAGCTTGTTAGTCAGAGCTAGATGATGGTGTTTGACACGCCGAAGTGCTTGACTCTCTGTTGCTTATCGGTTTTCTCTCAGTGAGTGACTTCCAATCTAAAGGAATTAGACAGAAATTAATTAGGACAGAATTAGGTCCTCTATCATCAAGTAGGTTCTAATTTTAAGGTCTTATGATCTCAGCTTCCTATTCAGTATACATAATGGAAAGAGAATGGACCTTTTCAGGGGCCCCTGGGTGGCTCAGCCGATTAAGTGCCCATGTTTGGCTCAAGTCATGATCTCGCAGTCCATGGGTTTGAGCCCCGTGTCAGGCTCCGTGCTGACAGGTTGGAGCCTGGAGCCTTCTTCAGATTCTGTGTCTCCCTCTCTCTCTACCCCTTCCCTGCTCACACTCTATCTCTCTTTCTCAAAAATAAAAAAAATAATAAACATTAAATTTTTTTTAAAAATAGATCTTTTCATTTGCACTGAGCATTCTTTAGATAAAGAATGTCCATGTGTTGTTATGAGGCCATATCAGAAGAATCTGGAGAGCTTGCTGAAAGGCAAATTCTTGGGCCCTGGGATTCTTATATTATTGGTTTGAGTTAATTCCAGGAATCTAAATTTTTAACAAATATTCTGCATGATTCTGATTAGTTTGTAATCATGTTACTTTGTGATCACATTGTACTATAATCTGCAAGATATACATAAATGTGGGTAGCCTTTCCTATAGGATACAATTTTATTTATTTATTTATTTATTTTTATTTTTTTATTTTTTCCAATATATGAAATTTATTGTCAAATTGGTTTCCATACAACACCCAGTGCTCATCCCAAAAGGTGCCCTCCTCAATACCCATCACCCACCCTGCCCTCCCTCCCACCCCCCATCAACCTTCAGTTTGTTCTCAGTTTTTAACAGTCTCTTATGCTTTGGCTCCCTCCCACTCTAACCTCTTTTTTTCTTTTCCCTTCCCCTCCCCCATGGGTTTCTGTTAAGTTTCTCAGGATCCACATAAGAGTGAAACCATATGGTATCTGTCTTTCTCTGTATGGCTTATTTCACTTAGCATCACACTCTCCAGTTCCATCCATGTTGCTACAAAAGGCCATATTTCATTCTTTCTCATTGCCACGTAGTATTCCATTGTGTATATAAACCACAATTTCTTTATCCATTCATCAGTTGATGGACATGTAGGCTCTTTCCATAATTTGGCTATTGTTGAGAGTGCTGCTATAAACATTGGGGTACAAGTGCCCCTATGCAGCAGCACTCCTGTATCCCTTGGGTAAATTCCTAGCAGTGCTATTGCTGGGTCATAGGGTAGGTCTATTTTTAATTTTCTGAGGAACCTCCACACTGCTTTCCAGAGCGGCTGCACCAATTTGCATTCCCACCAACAGTGCAAGAGGGTTCCCGTTTCTCCACATCCTCTCCAGCATCTATAGTCTCCTGATTTGTTCATTTTGGCCACTGTGACTGGCGTGAGGTGATATCTGAGTGTGGTTTTGATTTGTATTTCCCTGATAAGGAGCGACGTTGAACACAGGATACAATTTTTAAAAATATAGCTACATTGACAACTCAAGCATTTTATTTACTTTAAGAGAAAGAAACTATAAGACAATATATGGGTAACATTTATATAGAATTACAAGTCCAGTTTCTAGATCTAGAAGACTATATACAACATGGGTTAGGATTAATGCAATTTATGTATTATTCTTATATACATTATAGCAGAGGCTATAATATGAAAGTCCACTCAACTGCAAGTGTTTGTTTTGGCCTATGCTCTAATTTCTATGCTCTAATTTCTAGTTTCATTTTTACTTTTTCCTCAATTCCTCTCATGCTCAAACATTGCCAAATATTGGGAAGCAGCTGGGCAGGGACCTTCACACCTCTGTGGCTTTGGATGTGCTTTCTCTTAGTCTAAAACGTCCTTCACAACTTTACATTCTTGGTAATCTTTTAAGACTTATTGCAAGTATACCAGTTTTGCAATCTTCCCTGACTCCTCCAAGCCTAGGTTAGGAATTCCTCCTCTGCTCTCCAGCAACTTACAAAACTCTCTTGTACCTCATATCACATTGTACTATAATCAGCCACTTACTTGAACATCTCCACCACTAGACCATGAACTTATTTAATACTTACATTCAGGGAAATTATTACATAGGCTTGATATACAAAGGATTGTCTAAAACCTGGTTAACCAGAAGATCTAACAATCCCATAGGCCCAATTCCTTAATTATTTTAGAAGAATGCATAACCATTTTGACTTTACCCAGAAATGTTCAGGTAGAATTCTTCAAGGAGGTACAGTGAACCCTTTTTTTAAAAGTTTCTTATTTCATAATTGTGATTATACATCTGAAATGAAATTGAGTATATCATAGGAGACCTAAAAACCTCTTTTATTAAAGTTCTTCCTATAAGATATACTACAACTGCATCTTAGTTGAATGCAATTTGTGATAATTTCTTAGAAGAAAATCCTCTTTCCTCTTTTATATTTAACTGTAGACTTATATAATATTGTTGTCATATTTAATTTGGAATTCTGTTTATTCCTGTTTTGGTAAAATAGTCTTGTTTCCTTTATAATAATGCCAGTTTCAGCTATTCTCTATCACTTTCAACATTTCATTTCCTCCAAATATCATCTAAAGTTATTTTTTTCCTGTACTTGAATATACTTATTAGTTTCTCCTTCTCTTTTTCTGGCCAAATGCCATGTGGGTTTTAATTAATTCCTTCTATAATATTTGCATGCTATGATTTTCTTTAATTTATTCTGTCTACACTCTTGCCTTATTTAATTCAAGGGAACATTTGGGGAATGGATATAGTTTGCATAAAGGATGCTTTGCAAATAAATTATGCTGCTTCCAACTGCCAGAATGGGTAAGCAAAACCTTGCAAAGCCATTTCTATAAAGTCCATTCGCAAACAATGAGAACACTTCTGATTAATGTAGGTTAAAGCTCCACTGAAAGTCATTAGTGCAATTATACTTGCCCACTTCCTACTTCAAGTTTTAAAAAGTAATGCTGAGTTTAAATGTTTGAAATTACTTTTTCAGCACCAGTTCTAAAAAGAATGTGTAAATCTGGCCCGGTTTGGCTGATAGTTCTCTATCCAGATGGAATTGTGGATGTGAATTTTTAGAACATTACAAGCTTGGAAGTCCAGTGATTGTACCATGATGTTTCACAAACCAAATTCCTGTCTTTTGTTCATTGTTGCCAATATGATACTATTTAATTTCATGTAAATAACTTCCATTTTATTAAAGTTAATTGGGTGAATTAATATAAAGCATATTTTTGGAAGCTTTTAGGAGACAGAGAGACAACTTGAAGAGAAGGAGCAGGGCTAAAGGTAGAGATACTAGTATAAAGTGACAGATTGGGGAAAGGGTTAATTAGAAGTCTCCAAAACTAAGAGTGAGAGGGGATACAGAGACGTTGGAATGATTTTATTTTTTATTTTTATTACTCTCCATTTTTTAATAGAAAATTTTACAATTCAATATTTTATAAACATTCGTTTGTTTAATTGCTTATTATCTCTCTCCTCCAGTGAATGTAAGCTCTAAGAGTTAAAGGATTGTGTGAGTTTTATTTTCAAGTATATACTCAGCATCTATCACAGGGCTGATATATTGTACACTCTCCTTTTTTTTTTCTAATCTCTTTTTCCATTTCATTTTATTATTTTTTTTCACCATGATAAGTGTACTCTTTAATCCCCATCCCCTGTTGCCCCTATCCCTCTACCAACCTTCCTTCTGGTAACCATCAGTTTGTTCTCTATAGTTAAGAGTCTATTTCTTGGTTTGTCTCTTTCTCTCTCTCTCTCTCTTTTTCTTTTGCTCGTTTGTTTTGTTTCTTAAATTCCACATGTGAGTGAGATCATATGGTATTTGTCTTTGACTGACTTATTTCACTAAGCATTATATACTCTCTAGCTTATCCATGTGATTGCAAATGGCAAGATTTCATTCTTTTTATGGCTGAGTAATATTCCATTGTTTATATATACTACTTCTTCTTTATCCATTCATCTGTCTATGGACACTTGGACACTATGGACACTACACTGCTTCTGTAGTGTAGCTATTGTAAATAATGCTGTGATAAACATAGGGTGTATGTATCCCTTTGAATTCATATTTTTTGTATTTTTTTTTTTTGGTGAATACCCAGTAGTCTTATTTTTAATTTTTTGAGGAACCTCCATACTGTTTTCCACAATGGGTTCACCAAGTTGCATTCCCACTAACAGTGCATGGGAGTTCCTTTTTCTCCACATCCTCACCAACACTTAGTTGTCTCTTGTGTTGTTGATTGTAGCCATTTTGACTGGTGTGATATGGATATCTCATGGTGGTTTTGATTTGCATTCTCCTGATGATGAATGATGTTGAACATCTTTTCATATGTCTTTTGGCCATCTGCATGTCTTCTTTGGAGAAATGTCTATTCATATCTTCTGCCCATGTTTTTATTAGATTCTTTATGGTTTTTTGGGTATTGAGTTGTATAAGTTCTTTGTATATTTTTTTTATACTAATCCTTTATTGAATATGTCATTTGCAAATACCTTCTCCAATTCGGGAAATTGCCTTTTAGTTTTATTGATGGTTCCCTCTGCTGTGCAGAAGTTTTTTTTATTTTGATGTGTCCCAAACATTTCTCTTTGCTTTTATTTCCCTTGTCTTAGGAGACCTAGCTAGAAAAATGGTGCTACCGGGTATATTATACACTCTGATAAATATTTGTTCAATAAAATAAAAAAGGCTAAGAAGTTATTTCATTTTCAGTTTCTGGAAGTGTATAAGCCATAAAGATTAGAGCAGCACAGGGAGGCAAGGAATCGTGAAGGCAATTTTAAGTACAAGGAAGAATGAAACAACAGCAAGATGAGAGATTGAGCAAGAGAAAATTCTGTTGATTTCTTACAGTCAATGTGATAATCTTTAAAATTGCTTAAAATATGTAATTATTTACTTGTAATGGATTAACGTAGACAAATAAGGAATCAATATTAGTATGTATATATAGGAGTTTTATGTGGCAGGGGAGAATAGAGGAGGTAGAGGAAATAAGATTGGAGTATATTTTTTTTAATTTTTAAAAAATGTTTATTTATTTTTGAGAGAGAGAGACAAAGCATGAGCAGGGCAGGGGCAGAGAGAGAGGGAGACACAGAATCCAAAGCAGGCTCCAGGCTCTGAGCTGTCAGCACAGATCCTGACTCTGGTCTTGAACTCACAGACCTCAAGATCATGACCTGAGCCAAAGTCAGATGTTTAACAGACTGAGCCACTCAGGTGCCCCAAGATTGGAGTATTTTAATGATTTTACACCAGGCATAGTTATTATGGCCATGTTTCTGAACAAATGGAGCATTCTTTTTTTAAATTTTTTATTTCATATTTTTTTTTGAGAGAGAGAATGCACGTGAGTGGGGGAGGGGCAGAGTGAGAGGGAGAGAGAGAATCTTAAGCAGGCTCCATACCTAGTGCAGAGCCTGATCTCACAATTATGAGACCATGAGCCGAAATCAAGAATTGGACACTTAACTGATTGAGCCACCGAGGTGTCCCTTTTTATTTATTTACTAATTTTTATTTTTGAGAGAAGGATAGGGCATTCTTTTTTGCTCATAATCAATTTAGGAATTCTTTCTTCTACTGAAAGAAGTTTAAAACAACTTTTCTTAAAAACCTTACCATTTAAAGTAGCAAGACAATTATGGTACTGAGTAGGTTTGTTTCGAGATGCTCCTTGTCAGGCAAAGGATCGGGATGAATTCCACATCAATTTATGGGAGGAGATAAGGAATAGGTTTTATTAGAGAAAAGAAAATCTCACAAGGCAAGATCAGTGACACATATATACATGGTCTGCCAGTCTATCACCACTGCACAGCATGGCTTCCATTTAGGAGATTGTGGGTCTTTTTTCTTAAATGGCAAACATGAGAAAGTGGTCTTATCACGGGAGGAATAAACTGGCCATTTGAATTTTGGGTTCTAGCTATTTATAGTTGTCTGGGATGTTCATGGTCCAGCATCTGAGACCTTGTGACCTGTGCAATATTGTGACTCTCTGGGGAAGGGAGCCTGACACCTGGGATGCTCAGCCTGCATGAGCTCCTTTTGGGACCCCATTATCAGCTTCTCAGCCTGCTTGTTGTCTGGGAAACCCAGGCCTAAGAAGCACATCATTGGTAGTACTTGCTTTGTACCCTTTGAAAATTAACTTCTCAAGGTCTCAGCTTCCATATCTTAAAATAGGAATTATATGTATCTCATGGAATTCCTTGGAAATTTAGAACTTATTCCAAATGAACTAGATTTCTTTGTTTCTCAAAAAAGAACTATATAATCATTTAGTAGTGATTATTAAAAAACACAAAATTGTATTTTTGTGAATATTGGGCTTTAAGTGGAGATTTCCAGAGAACTAGATTTCCTTCTGAACTCAAGCATTATTTAACATTTGTTTTAACCTTTTCACGTGGACCTGAAAATTAGATAACAAAATGTCCAAATTATTAAGATTTTGAAACATTTTATCTTTATTGCAAAATAACACTGGCTTCAAAAAGAAAAGAGTAGCATGATCACTTAGGAAATATCAAAAGATAATTCCTAGGGTTTCTGGCATACGCTAATGACATATTTCTCTACTTCTCCATAAAATTGACATGAAGAATCTCAATGTCTCTTGTCTTATTGCTCAGGAATAACTCAAGCAAGACATTCCTTATAGTAGGAAAGCCTAAGGCCTTTCTAGAGCATTCTATGAGGAAGCATTAGTGTAGCATGCAGTGGAACACACAGAATACCTTCTGTGTACCAGGCACTATGATTTATCTTTTACACATATTTTTGTACTGCGTTTTCACAACAGTTCTTATTGCTCTCCTTCAGTGGTTAATCTAAATAAAATAATAAATTACTGAAGGTAGCTATCTGAGGAGAAAGGATACCCACTTTTCTTATTGAGGGAATGAATTATTCTCAAAACTTTCCATGGATGGAAGGTCTTAAGAAATTTCAGAACTTGGCAGCAGAAATATATATATGTGTATATATATATGTGTGTGTGTATATATATATATATATATATATATATATATATATATATATTTTATACCAAACTTTGCAGAAGGAAAATAGATGAAGCTTTAAATGGAAGAATAATTTAAACAAGAAAACCTCTAAGGACAATGGCCACACTCCCGTTCTAAGGAGAAGACAAGTTCACTGTGTGCAGTAAGGGAACTGGGTAGGACTATTCCAGATCCACAGAATACTGTTGATCTCATCATCATAGTGCACAGAGGCTAGGAGATTAGAAGCTGGAATTAGACAGATGAAGGTGAAATCCAGGCTTTCCTATTTTTCTGTGACTTTAGGCAGGTCATTTCAATTCTCTGAGTAATTGTTTTCTACTTATAAAAATGAATATAAGAAAGGTCTACATAATACATTACAGATTAGTTTACACACAAAACACTAGCACAGTACTAGTAGGTACATTAACATTGAGTAAGGAGTGTTATTGTTATTCAAATGTTTGTTGCTTGAGCAACTTCTAAAGGGCAGTCTTCCTGGTGTCTAGGATTGGATGGAATCCTTGCTGAGAAGCCAAATGGCTAGGGCATTGTGCCTGACATCAGGAGTTCATACCTTAAGGGAGGTGACACAGATCTTTTCCCATTTATAACACGGAGGATTACCAGAAAGCAGACACTCTTCTTAATCCTGTCCAGATCAAGTTACAGATTTCCTTTTCCTTTTCTTTTTTTTTTTTTTTTAAACGTTTATTCATTTTTGAGAGACAAAGAGAGACATAGTGTGGGCAGGGAAGGGACAGAGAGAGAGGGAGACACAGAATCTGAAACAGGCTCCAGGCTCTGAGCTGTCAGCAAAGAGCCTGATGTGGGCCTGGAACCCAGGAACCGTGAGATAATGACCTGAGCCAAAATCAGACATTTAACTGACTGAGACACCCGGGCGTCCCTAGGTTTCCTTTTTCGTATAAAGTGTCATGTGAATTTGAATCCAGAGTTCATGTTAATGCAAATAGGATAAGAACTATTGGCTTTAAGAAATCATCTGTACTATTTAAAATAGCTGGTACTGATACTTGGCATTTGTATGTTAACAAACACACAGTGCACAAATTCATAGCAAAACAGATTTCATCTGAATGTACTTTGACAATAAGAATAGTTAACTTTCCATTCCTTTTTTTCATCTGTTTTGTTTCCTTCTGTGGTAGAGAAAAGGCATCAATGCTTCTGAGTGAAACATGAGAACTATTTTTTTGCATAACAGATTTATAAGTACCCTGAAGTGCCATAATAAGAGAGATAGTAAAATTCCAAATTATTCCCTACTACAAAACTTAAAGTACAAAAACTATTGAAATTTTTAATCATCTTTTTGTTTAAATGTTTATTTCTTTATTTTTGAGAGAGAGAGAGCACAGGCAGGGAAGGGACAGAGAAAGAGAGACACAGAATGTGAAGCAGGCTCCAGGCTCTGAGCTGTCAGTACAGAGCCCAACATGGGGCTCAAACACACAAACTGTGAAATCATGACCTGAACTCAAGTCGGATTCTCAATGGACTGAGCCACCCAGGCGCCCCTCTTTTAATCATCTTTTAAGTCTACAAAGATACTCAAAGCATAATACCATTGTTTTCACTTCTGAAAGAACTTATCCTTAGGGCATTATGTTGTTGTATCAGACCGAGAATTGCTTTATATTACTGTGTGTGAGTTTTATAACTTAAAGAAGATCTTGCTTGGGGGAAACATGCCATTTAAGATATGGTATGTTAGAGAGAAAGAGCTCCAAAATTCATAGGTTCTCTTCCATTTAGATGCTTTAAACCCTCAAGTTATTCTGCGAGCTTAATGAAGAATGCCATATATACATACTATTGCCTCTGAAACTAAGCAGCAGAGTCCCAGAGGGTCAACTGAGAGATGTTTTGATCCATAGTTGATATCAATGCAGGGAAGGCTTAGTCTAAAATAAGAAATGAGCAGTCTTCAAAGACTTGGGATCTGTGGTTTAATTAAAATGAATGGAGGGAGGTATTCAGGGGGAAAATTTTTAGGAGCATCAAGGCAAGAATTGATTGATTTTAAAGACAAAGAAAGTAGACAAGATGATACTCCCAAAGGATAGAATAAATGTTCTAGTAAAAATGGAGCAGCATTATATATCCTTTTAAGACCTCTTAAACATTGTAAAACAAATAGAAATTATTCAAGGCAGATTCCATAGCTCTGGTCATTGGATTTCATGTGAATCAGGATCATATGTTAAAATACAGATGCCCAAACCATATGCTAACTTTAATGGTTGAGATTTTCTGAGGGAGCAGCTAGATGATTTTGATGCAGATCAAAGTCTAAGAATGGATACTCCCTAGTTTTTGTCACCTGATGTGCCAGGCCATACGGAAAAGGCTCTGGACTTTAAAAGAGTAAGGCACCACTTCGGTCTTCACTTCTACTGTAGGAACTATGGAAAATGGAAGTTTTATTAGAACATACAGCAATGAGGTATTTTTGAAGATTTGATGTTTGTTATGTGTGTGTGTTCATTTGATAAATGCTTTTTTTTATATGAAATTTATTGTCAAATTGGTTTCCATATAATACCCAGTGCTCATCCCAACAGGTGCCCTCCTCAATATGCATCACACACCCTCCCCTCCCTCCCACCCCCCAGCAACCCTCAGATTGTTCTCAGTTTTCAAGAGTCTCTTATGGTTTGGCTCCCTCCCTCTCTAACTTTTTTTTTCTTCCCCTCTCCCATGGTCTTCTGTTAAGTTTCTCACGATCCACATAAGAGTGAAAGCATATGGTATCTGTCTTTCTCTGTGTGACTTATTTCACTTAGCATAACAATCTCCAGTTCCATCCATGTTGCTACAAAAGGCGATATTTCATTCTTTCGGATTGCCACATAGTATTCCATTGTGTATATAAACCACAATTTCTTTATCCATTCATCAGTTGATGGACATTTATGCTCTTTCCATAATTTGGCTATTGTTGAGAGTGCTGCTATAAACATTGGGGTACAAGTGCCCCTATGCAGCAGCACTCCTGTATTCCTTGGGTAAATTCCTAGCAGTGCTATTGCTGGGTCATAGGGTAGATATATTTTTAATTTTTTGAGGAACCTCCACACTGCTTTCCACAGTGGCTACACCAGTTTGCATTCCACCAACAGTGCAAGAGGGTTCCCGTTTCTCCACAACCTCTCCAGCATCTATAGTCTCCTGATTTGTTCATTTTAGCCACTCTGACTGGCGTGAGGTGGTATCTGAGTGTGGTTTTGATTTGTATTTCCCTGATGAGGAGCGACGTTGAGCATCTTTTCATGTGCCTGTTTGCCGCCTGGATGTCTTCTTTAGAGAAGTGTCTATTCATGTTTTCTGCCCATTTCTTCACTGGATTATTTGTTTTTCAGGTGTGGAGTTTGGTGAGTTCTTTATAGATTTTGGATACTAGCCCTTTGTCTGATATGTCATTTGCAAATATCTTTTCCCATTCCATTAGTTGCCTTTTAGTTTTGTTGATTGTTTCCTTTGCAGTGCAGAAGCTTTTTATCTTCATGAGGTCCCAATAGTTCATTTTTGCTTTTAATTCCCTTGCCTTTGGGGATGTGTCAAGTAATAAATTACAGCGGCTGAGGTCAGAAAGGTCTTTTCTTGCTTTCTCCTCTAGGGTTTTGATGGTTTCCTGTCTCACCTTCAGGTCCTTTATCCATTTTGAGTTTATTTTTGTGAATGGTGTAAGAAAGTGGTCTAGTTTCAACCTTCTGCATGTTGCTGTCCAGTTCTCCCAGCACCATTTGTTAAAGAGACTGTCTTTGTTCCATTGGATATTCTTTCCTGCTTTGTCAAAGATGAGTTGGCCATACTTTTGTGGGTCCAATTCAGGAATCTCTATTCTATTTTGGTCTATGTGTCTGTTTTTGTGCCAATACCATGCTGTCTTGATGATGACAGCTTTGTAGTAGAGGCTAAAGTCTGGGATTGTGATGCCTCCTGCTTTGGTTTTCTTCTTCAATATTACTTTGGCTATTCAGGGTCCTTTGTGGTTCCATACAAACTTTAGGATTGATTGTTCTAGCTTCAAGAAGAATGTTGGTGTAATGTGGATTGGGATTGCATTGAATGTGTAGATAGCTTTGGGTAGTATTGACATTTTGACAATATTTATTCTTCCAACCCATGAGCACGGAAGGTTTTTCCATTTCTTTATATCTTCTTCAATTTCCTTCATAAGCTTTCTATAGTTTTCAGCATACAGATCTTGTACATCTTTGGTTAGGTTTATTCCTAGGTATTTTATGCTTCTTGGTGCAATTGTGAATAGGATCAGTTTCTTTATTTGTCTTTCTGTTGCTTCATTATTAGTGTATAATAATGCAACTGATTTCCGTACATTGATTTTGTATCCTGCGACTTTGCTGAATTCATGTCTCAGTTCTAGTAGACTTTTGGTGGAGCCTTTCGGGTTTTCCACGTATAATATCATGTCATCTGCAAAAAGTGAAAGCTCGACTTCATCTTTTCCAATTTTGATGCCTTTGATTTCCTTTTGTTGTCTGATTGCTGATGCTAGCACTTCCAACACTATGTTAAACAACAGCAGTGAGAGTGGACATCCCTGTCGTGCTCCTGATCTCAGGGGGAAAGCTCTCAGGGGGAGCAGGGGGATCTCAGAGGGAAAATTTTTCCCCATTGAGGATGATATTAGCTGTGGGCTTTTCATAAATGGATTTTATGATGCTTAAGTATGTTCTTTCTATCCCAACTTTCTCGAGGGTTTTTATTAAGAAAGGATGCTGAATTTTGTCAAATGCTTTTTCTGCATCAATTGACAGGATCATATGTTTTTTTTCTTTTCTTTTATTAATGTGATGTATCACATTGATTGATTTATGAATGTTGAACCAGCCTTGCAGCCCAGGAATGAATCCCACTTGATCATGATGAATAATTCTTTTTATATGCTGTTGAATTTGATTTGCTAGTATCTTATTGAGAATTTTTGCATCCATATTCATCACTGGCCTGTAGTTCTCTTTTTTTGCTGGGTCTCTGTCTGGTTTAGGAATCAAAGTAATTCTGGCTTCATAGAATGAGTCTGGAAGTTTTCCTTCCCTTTCTATTTTTTGGAACAGCCTGAGAAGGATAGGTATTATCTCTGCTTCAAATACCTGGTAGAATTCCCCAGGGAAGCCGTCTGGTCCTGGACTCTTATTTGTTGGGAGATTTTTGATGACTGATTCAATTTCTTCGCTGGTTATGGGTCTGTTCAAGTTTTCTATTTCTTCCTGTTTAAGTTTTGAAAGTGCGTGGGTGCTTAGGAATTTGTCCATTTCTTCCAGGTTGTCCAGTTTGTTGGCATATAGTTTTTCACAGTATTCCCTGATAATTGCTTGTATTTTGAGGGATTGGTGTAATAATTGCATTTTCATTCATGATTTTATCTATTTGGGTCATCTCCCGTTTCTTTTTGAGAAGGCTGGCTAGAGGTTTGTCAATTTTGTTTATTTTTTCAAAAAACCAACTCTTGGTTTCGTTGATCTGCTCTACAGTTTTTTTTAGATTCTATATTGTTTATTTCTGCTCTGATCTTTATTATTTCTCTTCTTCTGCTGGGTTTGGGGTGTCTTTGCTATTCTGCTTCTGTTTCCTTTGGGTGTGCAATTAGATTTTGTATTTGGGATTTTTCTTGTTTCTTGAGATAGGCCTCATTGCAATGTATTTTCCTCTCAGGACTGCCTTCACTGCATCCCAAAGCATTTGGATTGTTGTATTTTCATTTTCGTTTGTTTCCATATATTTTTAAATTTCTTCTCTAATTGCCTGGTTGACCCATTCATTCTTTAGTAGGGTGTTCTTTAACCTCCATGTTTTTGGAGGTTTTCCAGACTTTTTCCTGTGGTTGATTTCAACTTTCATAGCATTGTGGCCTGAAAGTATGCATGGTATGATCTCAATTCTTTTATACTTATGAAGGGCTGTTTTGTGACCCAGTATGTGATCTATCTTGGAGAATGTTCCATGTGCACTTGAGAAGAAAGTATATTCTGTTGCTTTGGAATGCAGAGTTCTAAATATATCTGTCAAGTCCATCTGATCCAATGTATCATTCAGGGCCCTTGTTTCTTTATTGATCCTGTGTCTAGATGATCTATCTATTGTTGTTAAGTAGGGTATTAAAGTCTCCTGCAATACCACATTCTTATCAATAAGGTTGCTTATGTTTGTGATTGTTTTATATATTTGGGGCTCCCGTATTCGGCGCATAGACATTTATAATTGTTAGCTCTTCCTGATGGATAGACCCTGTAATTATTATATAATGCCCTTCTTCATCTCTTGTTACAGCCTTTAATTTAAAGTCTAGTTTGTCTGATATAAGTATGGCTACTCCAGCTTTCTTTTGACTTCCAGTAGCATGATAGATAGTTCTCCATCCCCTCACTTTCAATCTGAAGGTGTCCTTGGCTCTAAAATGAGTCTCTTGTAGACAGCAAATAGATGGGTCTTGTTTTTTTATCCATTCTGATACCCTATGCCTTTTGGTTGGAGCATTTAGTCCATTAACATTCAGTGTTATTGTTGAAAGATATGGGTTTAGAGTCATTGTGATGTCTGTAGGTTTCATGCTTCTAGTGATGTCTCTGGTACTTTGTGGTCCTTGCAACATTTCACTCACAAAATCTCCCTTAGGATCTCTTGTAGGGCTGGTTTAGTGGTGATGAATTCCTTCAGTTTTTGTTTATTTGGGCAGACCTTTATCTCTCCTTTTATTCTGAATGACAAACTTGCTGGATAAGGATTCTTGGCTACATATGGTTTCTGTTCATCACATTGAAGATTTCCTGCCATTCCTTTCTGGCCTGCCAAGTTTCAGTAGATAGGTCTGACACTAGTCTTATGGGTCTCCCTTTGTAGGTTATAGCCTATTTATCCCTAGCTTCTTTCAAAATTTTCTCTTTATCCTTATATTTTGCCAGTTTTGCTATGATATGTTGTGCACAAGATGGATTCAAGTTATGTCTGAAGGGAGTTCTCTGTGCCTTTTGGATTTCAATGCCATTTTCCTTCCCCAGATCAGGGAAGTTCTCAACTATGATTTGTTCAAATACACCTTCAGCCCCTTTTTCTGTCTCTTCCTCTTCTGGAATTCCTATTATAAGGATATTGTTCCGTTTGATTGCATCACTTAGTTCTCTAATTCTCCCCTCATACTCCCGGATTTTTTTATCTCTCTTTTTCTCACCTTCCTCCTTTTCCATAATTTTATCTTCTAATTCACCTATTCTCTCCTCTGCCTCTTCAGTCCGTGCTGTGGTTGCCTCCATTTTATTTTGCACCTCATTTATAGCATTTTTTAGCTCCTCATGGCTATTTCTTAGTCCCTTGATCTCTGTAGCAATAGATTCTCTGCTGTCCTCTATACTTTTTTCAAGCCCAGAGATTAATTTTATGACTATTATTCTAAATTCTTGTTCTGTTATATTGCTTAAATTGTTTTTGATCAATTCGTTAGTTGTCTCTACTTCGTGGAGTTTCTTTTGAGGAGAATTCTTCAATTTCATCATTTTGGGTAATCCCTGGGGTGGCTCTAAACTGCAGGGCACTTCCCCTGTATTGTACAGAGTAACTTGTGTTGGTGGGTGGGGCCACAGTCAGACCTGATGTCTGCCCCCAGCCCCCCAGCTGGGGCCACAATCAGACTGGTGTGTACCTTATCTTCTCCTCCTCCAGGGGCAGGACTCACCGTGGAGTGGTGTGGCTCCTGTCTGGGCTACTTGCAGACTGCCAGGCTTGTGGTTCTGCTTTGATGGAATCTGACGTATTAACTGGGGTGGATCTGCAAGGTGCACAGGGGCGGGAGGGCTAGGCTTAGCTAGCTTTGCTGTCGTTGGTCCCCTGCAGTAGGGGCCCTGCAGCACTGGGAGGGAGGCAGACCCATCAGAGGGATGGATCCACAGAAGCACAGTGTTGGGTGTTTGCACAGTGCAAGCAAATTCAGTGACAGGAACTGGTTCCCTTTGGAATTTTGGCTGGGGGATGGGAGAGGGAGATGGCACTTGCCAGCACCTTTGTTCCCTGCCAAGCTGAGCTCTGTCTTCCGGGGCTCAGCAACTCTCCCTTTTGGTGTCCTCTCATCCTCCCCTCTCTCCGAGAGCATTGCTGTTCACTTTTAACATTCCAGATGTTAAGTCCCGCTGGCTGTCAGAACTCCCACAGTCCGGCCCCTCCGCTTTTGCAAGCCAGACTCGGGGGCTCTGCCTTGCGGGGTGGGCTGCCCCTCCACTGCCCTGGCTCCCTCCCACGAGTCTGTGTAGCACCGTATCCACCCTTCCTACCCTCTTCCTTGGGCCTCTTGTCTACACTTGGCTCCAGAGAGTCCATTCTGCTGGTCTTCTGGAGGTTTTCTGGGTTATTTAGGCAGATATGGGTAGAATCTAAGTGATCAGCAGGATGCGGTGAGCCCAGCATCCTCCTACACTGCCATCTTCCCTGTCTAAAGGATAAATGCTTTTTGAAGACCCCACTAAGTATAATCCACTAAGTAATTCCTGTTGGCAATAAGAGGGTGATTCAAACAGTTGAAACTCACTTTAATTTACTCACATTCGAATTGTAGAGACACACAAGCAATGAGGAAAATACCATAGAGGGCATTAAGATGGAGACATGTGCAGAGAGAGGATGACAGTTGGTATTGGGAACTTGAACTCAAATTGAATGAGGAACTTCTCACAGCAAATGATGCTTAAGCCAAATCTAGAAATATGATTGTATACCTATGTTAACTTGGGGGTGTCTGTAAGAGCATATTTTAGTCAGAAGTGATCAGGTAAAAAGGTTCAAGGTCATGAAACAGCTGGGGCAGCCAAAAGTATTTAAATATATCATTTTAAATATTTCTGGGTATATTAAGTTAATACCACATAGAGTAATTAAGTATACCCAGAGTAATAGTCACGTGAAAGGAGTGCAAAAGATGGAAAGGGACAGACGATGAAAGTCTTGCTTGATAAAATAAGTTTTGTTTGATAAAATAAGAAATTTAAATTTTATTTTGTGAACAAAATACTGAATGATTTTAAGGGATCAAAATGAAGAGACCAGATTTGCATATTTGAAAACCCCTTTTGCCATCCCGATCTCATTATGATGCATGATTAAAGGTGTGGTAATGCGGTTGAGGTCTGAGAAAATATTATGGCAATTTTGGCTAACAATGAGAGAGATGGGAATTGAGATGAAAGATAGTAAGACAATAAGCGAGACTTTCAGATTTAATATGAGTTGACTGTGAGTAAATAAATGTACACAAAATATCAATATTTGATCTGCGAAAATACTTCACTGCAAGATGTTTGAATAAAATACTCATTCCCTGTAAGCATGCAGTATTTGGAAAGAAAACTAAGGTGGATGTGACTGATCTTGGAATCCAGAAATACTCCTCTGTCTTCTGAGGCACAAGAGTGGCAAGAACTATGGAGAAGGAGTCCTTGGAATTTGGTAGGCACAAGTTTTGTTTATTGTCTTCTTAATATTTTCTTAATTAAAGGAGGACCCGATAAATGTTTGAAAAATACTAAACTTGAATCAATGGAAGGAAAAATATATAATTGTTTCTTAGTTAATGTTTTAAATAATCTGGTATTAAGATGGTTAGCCTGGGGTTAACAATATCTATTAAGCATCCAACAATATTAATTGCCCCAGTTATATTTATTAGACAGCTATATATTCCATCAACTGAGAACATTGAGTGAAGGACTCTGCCTTCTTAGGGTTTATATTCTAGTGTCAGTGTAGGATACAACACCTCATGTTCTACATATAAAATCCTTCCAGGGGTGTTGTGTGAGGTGGTGGAAAGAATAGTCACCTGGGAATCTTTATGGAATGGATAAGACTCAAACTTGCTTTCAAAAATATGGTACTTTTGCTTCCCACAATGCCACAAAAGACACTAGGCAGAAAAGTATCCATGGAGTAAAAATGTAGACACATTTGAAGAGATTAATAACATGTATTTTACTGATTAATTGGAAGACAAGAAAAAAGGAGAAAGAGAAAAGAGGAAAAGGAGGGGGAGGAGGAAGGGTAAGTGGAAAAGGAGGAGGAAGAGGAAGAGAAAAAAAAGGAGGAAAGAAAATGAAAAAAAATTTTAATGCCTGTAATACTTTCATCTGGAGATAAGCTTAATTAACAGTTTTCTGATCAACATTCAAGTCTCTTTTTAAAGTATATATTATATAGCTTTGCAGCTGTTTTTTTTTGCTACAACTTTGTATCATTTTCCATAAAGTAATTATGAGACCAATACACAAAAAGGCATGTGAATGAGAATATTAATCACAACACTGTTTACACCTGTCTGTCCAGATTTTTACATTTAGCTTTTTAGTGTCATTATATTATTATTTTTAAAATTTTTAATGTTTATTTATTTTTGAGAGAGAGACAGTATGAGCAGGGAAGGGGCACAGAGAGAGGGAGACACAGAATCTGAAGCAGGCTCCAGACACCGAGCTGTCAGCACAGAGCCTGATGTGGGGCTTGAACTCACAAACTGGGAGATCATGACTTGAGCCAAAGTTGGACACTTAACCAACTGAGCCACCCAGGTGCCCCTAATTATATTATTTTAAAATGGTAAACACAATAGCAAACAACATCATTCTACTATGACAAAATATAAGCATTAATATTTTGCTACCTTTTCTATATCTCTACCTATATATTTCTTTAATAACTATTTGGACCATATTCTGTATACAAGTTAATATTCTTTTTTTCCATCTTATGGTATAACTTTATCCCAAACTTTTTAAATATTTATTTTAAAACATTTAAAATGGCTGCATGGTATTTTATCACACGAGCCATATTTTTTGAAATATTGTTCCACATTCTGGTCTATAAATAAATATATCCATGTACATGTATTTCCTTAGCACACTCTGGGAATATGGTAATAAATAATGGGTTTTATTTCATTGATTCATGTTCCACCTTCCAGTGCAGAATCCCACATTCTATTTGCTTCATCATCATTTCTGTAGCCTTCTGGATATATATCAGGTGTTCTTATTCCAAGTCTGGCCTGTTGTCACATGGTGTCTTCCTCACTCCCTTGCTTACTTAGACTCCAGTGCTCCCACCTCTGCCCACTAAGCCATACTGGCTTGTCTTGCGTCTCCCTCCTATAGAAATGAGCAGCCTCCCCTCAGGTGCCATATTAATTCTGGCTACTACCTTATTTATTTATTTATTTATTTATTTATTTATTTATTTATTTTTGTCTATGTTTTTCTGGACATAAAGTCACTTCCACAATATGTCACCTCTTCTGGAGGGACTCTGTAATCACTGCCTCATGCCTTCTGCACGGTAGGACTTTCTTGGGTGCCTCTATTACTGTGGTGAGGTCAGGGTGATGAAGCAGCTTTATGTACTCTGCAGCCAAAAAAAAAAAAAACAAAACAAAAGAAAAAGAAGAAAGTAAGTGAGGAAGTTCTCCTTTCAGAAGTAAATCTCTTTCCTTTAATAAAATCACATTTTCAGGTCCATAAAGTAGTGCTACATATGTCATAGCCATTTACAGGGATTTTTATAAACTAGCTCTTTCATCGTTTGTTTATTACTCTCTAATGAGATTAGAGAGTGGAGTAGGAACTCTCTAATGTGGAGTAGGAACTGGGCTAGAAAATACATTTAGAATGGGCAACGTGTTATATTTGAAATCTCTGTCTCTTCAATAACTCTGGCTTTGTTATTAAGCCAACCTGTGTGTACCTGGCTTTTTCTATTTTTCTATTTATTTCTCTGGGCATATATACTTTTAATAAAGTATAGTATTTAGGTTTAAATTGAGACTTCTGCTTACCTTCTTTTTAGTAAGTCCTTAAAATTCTTTGAAAAGTCCTTTTAATATCTGATAATTATTCTGAATGGGGGAAGGAATGGAACTACTTTAAAAAGAGTCACCCTGCCTCTTCTCGGACAGACTGTTAGAGATGAAGACAGCCATTTTACAACCACTGATAAAAAAGAACAAAGAAGATTCCCAGTGTAGACCTATGTGAGTGAGTTTTGGCACTAGTTGTATGTCTTTGGCTTTGCCTTGGGAATTTCAACCTCTAACTAGGCCTTCTCCATCCCCAAGCTTTTTCTTAGGCATGCTTAACATTTTCTCAGGCAGGATGACCCCTATTTTTATGGAAGGCTATCTGATATCTAGTGTGGTATAGGAATGGATGCTAAATCTTTGGCTCAAAGACCAATGGCCCAAAGAGGGCCTTCCTTCCCTAGCAGACTTTCTCTAATTTCTGTTTCTGACTCTGCTCATAATTAAGCATTTATCAGAAATCTGAAAGAAGTACCTCTGTGAGCCATAGAATCCTTTATATTCTTCTGTGCAGGTTAGGATGATACCAGCTAATGGCTCCTTTCTCTGTTCTTGTTCTTTTCAGTGTTTTTTTCCCAATACAGCAGCGAAAGAAAAGAAACATTGCTCCTAAACATCTGATTTCTGAACTTAATTGGTCTGGGTTGAACATAAAAGTCAGAAAGAGATATAGTTAAAAAAAGAGAAGACAACCAATAAACATCTGAAAAGATGTTTGACCTTTTCATATAAAAAGAAATGCAACATTAAACAACTATAAAATCTCATTTTTATATATCATTTTGACAAAAATTACAAGGTTTGATAATATCTTGAGCTGGTGAGGACAAAATTATGCAGAAGCAAATACTGGTGCTGAGAGACAGTTGACATATACCTCATTAGTGTCAATTTGGTAACACATATAAATTAAAACTGCCTATACTTTTTGTTCCAGGAATTATAGCACTAAAATATACCTCATAGGTATTTTTACCAAATTGCGCCAAGATATGTGTATAAGGATATTCATTTAATTAAGTGTGATATAGAAAAATTATCAAACCTCATAGAAACATAAAGGAATCAAAAAAGAACTCGATACAACCAGGACCTCAATCAAAACACAGAACTGAAAAGTATGCTATTGAAAAAAATAAGGTATACACCAAAAGGAAAGATTTCTAAGATATATTAAATGAAAAGGGCACAATATATAGTGTGATTCTGGTCTGTGAGAATAAAAGTGAATCTATCTGAGTGGTATAAAAATGTTTTTCTAGCAGGTAAAAGTAAATACTAATCGTTATTACCTTTGGGAAGATAGATTGGTTGGAGTATAGCAGCGTTTACTTTCCATTTGGAAGCCTCTGTGTCCTATAATGCAACTTTATTTATTTTTTATAATGTCAGCAGGAGATATGTAGACTGAGCTTAAGCCAGTTTTTGTTACATAAGCTCATAAAACAAAATGTGTGTGTCTACGTGTATTTCAAAATTTTTTAAATTAAATTTTTAAATTTTAAGATCATCATATATTCACAAGGTGTTGCAAGAGACACGGTGTTTTTGAGTATGTCTCATTGCACAGCTTTTTCAGTGTTGCTAAATGGGTAGCTAAAGCGATTGAAATATGTAAATACTTACTGATCAAGGAGCTGAAGTTTTAAAAGTATTACTGTATTAAAATCTGACTGGGATGGGAAAAGACTCTCAATCAAGGCAGCACATTAGAATCATCTGGGAGCTTCTTAAAAATAGTAATGCTCAGGCACTACCTCACACCAATTAGATCAGAATCTTTTATGAAGGCAAGGATTGGACACATAAATTTCTTAAAATTCTGTAAGTAGTTCTAATGTACAGGCAGAGTTGAGAACTATTGGCTATACCAGTGCTTCTCAAACTTTAATGTACATAAGAATCAGCTGGCAATATTGTTAAGATGCAGATCTGTGTCTGTACATCTGGGGTGAGGTCTGAGACTGCACATCCAACAACCTTCAGGGTGATGATAATGCTGGCCATTGATGGACTGACCCTGGAGTAGAGAGGGGCTATGGGACTTGCTGTAGTATTTGCTGAGACCTTGGATTTTGAAATACATAGGGTTCTATGTGGGAATCTAGGGGCTGTAGATACAGAAAAAATGTGTGTGGAGAACAAGGGTAAAAAGGAGAAGAGGGAGAGTGTGATAGGGAAAGAAGTGAAAGAGCTGGTGAATCAAGAACAGATAGATGGATAGCTTTCAAGGGAGCACCTTTCCTTTTGTCTTTACCTTGTAAGAATACAATTGTCCTTTGGAGAAATTTTGTCTAACTTTCACCATTATCCTAAGCAGTTATTATACCCTTGGATAGTTACAGTTTTGAAGAAGAGTTTTGGATTTGTTCCTTGAGAAAATATGAACGCCTCAGTGAATTTATAGCTCAGTTCAGCCTTGTCTGAGTAAGTACTTTAACATCATAATGGCTCTAAACATTTTGGAAGGAACATCAAGGGCAATGAGAACTCACAACTGAATGGCAATAGATATTTATGGAGCACCCAATGCCTGGAACTTTCACTTATATTATCTAATTTAATTTCATAACAATTCTATGAGCTAAGTACATGTTCATATTCTTATTTTGGAGAT
This sequence comes from Neofelis nebulosa, assembly GCF_028018385.1. Classification (NCBI taxonomy): domain Eukaryota; kingdom Metazoa; phylum Chordata; class Mammalia; order Carnivora; family Felidae; genus Neofelis; species Neofelis nebulosa. The sequence goes on from NC_080793.1 coordinate 28,979,422, forward strand.
GAGGAAACTGAAATGAAGGCATTGAAGCATTCAAGTTATTTCCCAAGGTCACATAAATATATAATAATACAGGTAATTTCTATACTCAGATGTTTTTACTCCAGGTTCAGTGTTCTTTCCATTTCAACTAGAAGAGTCTGAATGGATGGATAGATAGATATAGATATAGATATAGATATAGATATAGATATAGATAGACAAATGAAGAAAAACATTTTATTGTATAATTTATAGATTGTCAAAAGATAGAGACTAGTATGTAGATTATAGAAATAGTTATGAAAGAGCATTCAATTTAAAGAACATAATTAGAAAGCTCAAAATATAGGTTGTGAATGGCTTGCTGGTGGACTACTCCAGTGAAAGATTGAACTAGTAACAAGTAAATGTAAGAGTAGTTTAGGAACCTAATACTATATTTAGGAAGTTGCTTTAAGGATGCTCTAGTATTTTTTTTTTTAATTTTTAACGTTTTATTTATTTTTGAGACAGGGAGAGACAGAGCATGAACAGGGGAGGGTCAGAGAGAGGGAGACACAGAATCCGAAACAGGCTCCAGGCTCTGAGCTGTCAGCACAGAGCCTCACTCGGGGCTCGAACTCACGGACCGTGAGATCATGACCTGAGCCGAAGTCAGCCGCTTAACCGGCTGAGCCACCCAGGCGCCCCAAGGATGCTCTAGTATTAAAAATAATCCTTAGTTTTTCCCAGCTCATTTGCTTAGAACTGTGTAAAAGACTAAAGCTCGTGTGCAAAGTTGCAAGTACTTCTATGAGAGAGCTACACAGAATGCTACCCCAGGAATAGAGAAGATGTACAAGTAAATATCTCTCTCTCTCTCTCTCTCTCTCTCTCTCTCTCTGTGTGTGTGTGTGTGTGTGTGTGTGTGTGTGTGTGTTTTAGAGGAAGCTAAAGTTAAAAGACTTTTCAGCATCAAGGTTGAAATAGGCTCAAGGCCAGAGCTGTCAGAGATGTAAAACAAATTTTAGAGCATGTTGAGATATATAAACTTTCATTCTAAAGGCCAGTCTATCCTAAAAGCCAGCTCTCATGCTGAAAGCCATTTGGGACCCTCATATACCTGCCTATAGTAATGTTAGCAGTGGCTGCCATTAGAGACTTTTCAGCAGTTACCCTGGACTCTCTTTCCCTCTCTGTCTCTCTCTGTCTCTCCCCCCTTCTCTCTCTGATGCTCAACTGCTCTCTCAAGCTGTTGCTCTGTTTCTGCTTGTCCTCCTGGCTCTTGAACTTGGCGTAGTTTGGTAAAGACTTGATATCCCTTGTGACTAATTTTCAGCAGTGGGAAGATGCTTCTCTCTGATACAATCTCTCAGAATTCAACCTGTGACACCAGGGCTTAGCTAATTCCATGCAATGTTCTCCCCTCCTTCATTAGTAAAAGATGCTCAGGTAATGTATTGCAATTATAATTATGTTGAAGATATTCCCAATACACCTGATGTTGATGTGCAAAGAGATATTAAGTAGTAAAATATCAAGGCCAATATTCCTATCACTACTACCTTGAAATACACACTGACAGTGCTATCTAAGGAAACTAGAGCAGCAAAAGGAAGCCTCTCCTAGCCCATTTGTTAGCTTTGATTTACAACTGAACCTGATCGATCTTTGTTATTGTCAAGTAATCAGTTATTGCTGAGGATGTGAAAAACCAAACGAGAAGGAATCTGCCAAGAAAGATTCAAACCAAACATGTTTCCCCCTTATTTAGTTCTCTTGTTTCTTTACTAGTTTCAGACTTAGGCATTTCATGACATTCTGGGTGAATGCCAAGGATAAACTTCAGTATGTTTTGCCTGACTTGAAAAACTAAATGCTGGAAATGATAGAAAAAGTACTTTTCAGGTCCATTCCTTCAATCTCAGGGATTGTAAGAGCATACTAAAATACAGTCTGCAAGTATTATTGTCACAATTACTTTTCATCATTCACATGTGAATTTTTATTCTTTATTAATTAAAGAGGAAAATTCTGGTTTTTTACATGTGTGTTTATACATAAATAAATGTGTATTAAATTAATAAAGTAGGAACAATAGCCTCTTCCACATGTTCTTATTGAGTGAATTTTAAGACACTTACAAAGCCATCAAAATTTTATTCTATTGCTAAACATTCTGTTGCTTGAAAGTGTAAGGTGGATCTCTGTCACATTCAGCTATGTTGTAACTTTTGATAGTGTCCCACAGTTCTTAAGTGTTTTATTCTGTTTTTCTTTTTTTCTTCATTTTTTTTCTCTTTGTGTTTCCGGTTGATAAATTTCAGTTAGCCTGTTTTCAGATTCACTGACTCTTTCCTCACCTATGTTGCATCTAATGACAAGCCCATAGGAGGCAGTCTGCATTTTATTACTGTTTTTAATTTTTTTTATAGTCTCCATCTCTCTGTTGACATTACCCATTCAGATATGATATCAAAACACTTTTGCATACTAGGCAAACTCACAAAATTTTTTGACACTTTTTGCTTCACAGTGTATACTTTAGTTGTACCAAATTATTTTGTTACTTGAAAAAAAACTTTCTAATTTTACATTTAGTGAAATATTTATCTTCAATACCAGCCTCAAATAGTATCCTGGAAAGGCTTCCTTGTTTGACTCCATCAATCCTTCGTATAATTAATAGCCCCTTTCTATGTTTTACCAGAATATTTTCTGTATATATTTATATACATATTAAACTCTATTATAATACCTATTGCTATTATAGTACATCATATTATTATACCTATTATATTGTTATTATATCTACTATTGGATATCTATCTCCTTTATAAGACTATAACATCCTCAAGAACAGGGAAGACATTTTTTCCTTATTTATAACTCCTGGGACATAGTTAAGTGTTCAGTATTTTACTATTTATTTTCTATCTTATTCTTAAGAGCATGTGACAAGATTATAATAAACATAAGTGATAAAAGAATGGTAAATCATAAATAGAAATAAAGAATCAAAACAAGTGGAAATGCAAATACAATTAAAAACTTGAAACCCTTTCAAATAAATGCCTAAATATGCAAACTATTTAATGACAAAACTGAGTTTTAAATTTGGCTCTGAGCTCTCTAGAAGGCAAGTAAGTTAAATGGGAGACAATGGTATATTAGATAGACAATTGCCACAACAATGAGGGATAAAAAAGAACCACATCTCAGTGACCCATACCATTTACTTATCATGCATTTCCAGGTCAACTTGAGCAATTCTGTTTGTTTCGATTGGGCTGAGATCTGGGTATTGGCTCATCTATGCTGTAATGACTAATCTATTCTGTTTTAAGCTGCAGGCGTGAGGGTCTGCTGCAGTATCTCTCAGTTTCCTTGGAAAAGTGGGCTAGAATGATCATGTTCTTAGGGACATGTAGGGATCAAAAAGGCAGAACTAATATTATAGGCCCTTCTCAAACCTATGGCTCTGTCATATCTACCAACATTCTATTGCCCAACGTGAGACCCAGTGTCAAGAGGCAGGGAAGTACTCCATTCCCATGTAAAGTGGCACCAATGAGGCACTGAATATATCTGAATCATAATCTAATCATACATGATAAATTCCAAATTAAAAAAAAATTTTTAGTGTTTTTATTTCTGAGAAAGAGAGACACGGAGTGCAAGTGGAGGAGGGACAGCGAGAGAGGAGACACAGAATCCAAAGCAGGCTTCAGGCTCTGAGTTGTCAACACAGAGCCCAAAGCAGGACTCGGACTCATGAGCCAGCCGTGAGATCATGACTCTTAACTGACTGAGCCATACAGGCACCCCTGAATTTTTTTTAAAGTAAGAATATTATTTTGGGAGGAGAAACAAAACTGTAACTAGTCTCATATGCCAAGAAATATTTCTCAAGTGCTATTTGATACATTGGACATACCACTGACAATATTTCCTAAGCCTATCTTGTTTTAAATTTTAATTGCTGTTTCTTTAGCTTCACCTAGCAAAAATAGATGTTGATGTTATGATTATTGTTTCATTGTTACAATGTTGTTAAATTATTGCATTATTTAATAATATCTTCGTAACCATGTTAGAAAGGGAAGGAGATATCTTTATTTCTATTTTACAGATAAGGAAACATTACTGAGGGATATTGAGTAATTTTTCCAGCACCAAAGATTTAATAAATGACAATTGAGATATCACAAATCCCTATTCACTCCAGTATATCATACCATTTTTTTCTAAGGGCTGGAACTACTTTAATTCTGAAATTGATAATGATAATATAAATAGGAGCTATGTTCATACACAAGGCTAGTATTTATGCACAGTATTGAAAAGATTTGTCATTGTCTCTTCCTTTCTAGCTCCACCAGAATTCACTATGGTGTTTAGATGCATTCATTTTTACTTGTGAATGTCCATTTGTTCCAGCACAACTTGTTGAAAGACTCTCCATTCTCCATTGAATTGCCTTTTCTCCTTTTGTCAGAGATCAGTTGGCTAATGTTTGTGTGGGTCTACTTCTGGCTCTCAAGTCCGTTCTGTTGATCTATTTGTTCCTTCACCAAAACCACACTGTTTTGATTATTGTGGCTTTAATTTTTTTAATTTTTATTTATTTTTGAAAGAGAGAGAGAGACAGAGAGAGACAGAGCATGAGCAGGGGAGGGGCAGAGAGAGAGGGAGACACAGAATATGAAGCAGGCTCCAGGCTCTGAGCTGTCAGCACAGAGCCCAATGCGGGGCTTGAACCCATGAACTGAGATCATGACCTGAGCCAAAGTTAGATGCTCAACCGACTGAGCCACCCAGGCACACCTGTTGTGGCTTTTTTAGTAAATCTTGCTGTTCTGTAGTGCTAGTGCGTCTACTTTGTTCTTCTACTTCAGTACTGTGTTGGCTCTTCTAGGTCTTTCACATATAGATCCTGTACGTATTAGATGTATTCCCAAGTACTTCATTTTGGTCCTAATATAAATGGTAGTTTTTAATAGACTTTGAGAAGTTTGGTGTTCACAGAAAAATCGAGCAGAAGGTATAGAGATTTCCCATATACCTCTTACTTTCACACATGCACAGCCCTTCCTCATTATCAACATTCTCCACAAGAAGGGTACATTTGTTACAATTGTTGAATCTACATTGACACATCATTGTCATCCAGAATGTATAGTTTACATTAAGGTTCACTCTGGGTGTTGTACATTCTATAGGTTTAGACGAAGGTATAATGGCATGTATCCACCATTATACTATCATGTTGAATAGTTTCACTGCCCTAAAAATCCTCTGTGTTCTACCTATTCATCTCTCCCCAACAACACCTGGCAACCACTGATCTTTTTACTGTCTCCATAGTTTTGCATTTTCCAGAATGTCATACAGTCAGAATCATACTGTATGCAGCCTTTTAGTGTCAGCTTCTTTTACTTAGTCATATGCATTTAAGTTTTCTCAATTTTTTTCATGGCTTATTTCCTTTTAGCACTGAATAGTATTTCACTGGATGTACTAAAGTTCATTTATTCATTCACCTACTGAAGGACATCTTCATTGCTTTCAAGTTTTGGCAGTAGTGAATAAATAAGCTGATATAAACATCTATGTGCAGGATTTTATGTGGACATAAGTTTTCTACTCCTTTGGGTAAAACATCAAGGAGCATGATTGCTGCAACATATGGTAAGAGTATGTTTAGTTGTGTGAGAAATCACCAATCTACCTCCAAAGTGGCTGTACAACTTTCCATTCCCACTGTTGTATAATTGTTGTTGATTCTTTGGGATTTTCTACATAGACATCATGTCATTTGCCACAAACAAACAACCCACCAACCAAAAAAAACCCCAACTAGTTTTATTCTTACATTCCAATCTGTATATTATTAATTTTCTTATCTTATTGCATTACCTAGGAATTTCCAGTATGATGTTGAAATGAATAATGGCAGGGACATCACTATGTCTTCACATGGTCTTTTCTCTGTGCATGCACATCCCTGGTGTCTCTTTCCTTTTTTATGAGAACACTAATAAGATGTGGATTGGATTAGGGCCCACCTGTATGACTTCATTTAACTTTAATGACCTCTTTTTTAAAATATAATTTATTGTCAAATTGGCTTCTATACAACACCCAGTGACCTTTTTAATGGTTGTATTTCCAATATAGTCTCATTATGAAGTTAGGGGGTTAGGCCTTCAACACATCAATTTTGGGGTATACAATTTGACCCATAATAAGTATTAACCATAAGTCTACTTCCAATAAACTAGGTTTTAAGAAGGACACAGCTACTCTTACCTCTCCTCTTCTCCCTTTCTTTTTCTAAGTAAATAAATATGTGACAGATGGAGCTACAGTAGCCTTCATGTGATCCTAAAAAAAGGCTAAGTGAATCAAGGATATGTGAGAAACTATATTGTGGAGTCCCAAATTAATACCACTAGCCATCTACATTCAGACTTCTTGTTACATAAAAATAATAAACTCTGATTCATTTAAGTCTTTTAAACCAAAGGTTTTATTATTTGCTGCCAGATAGAATCCCGCTTAATAGACTTTCTATTTTAGATATTTCATAAAAATCTCAATTATTAAATTTTGATTATTAGCATGAATGAAGATACTTTGTCTGTTTTAGTCAGGGTACCAGCAGGAAAACAGAAGTCACCCCAAATGTTCCAAGTGAAGAGACTTTAATAAAAGAGTTACATATACTGGGTTGCCTGGGTGGCTCAGTCGGTTAAGTGTCCGACTTCAGCTCAGGTCACGATCTCACAGTCCATGAGTTCGAGCCCTGCATCAGGCTCTGTGCTGACAGTCCAGAGCCTGGAGTCTGCTTCAGATTCTGTGTCTGCCTCTCTCTCTGCCCCTCCCCTGCTCATGCTCTGTCTCTCTCTGTCTCAAAAATAAATTAAAAAAAAAAAACATTGGGGGCGCCTGGGTGGCGCAGTCGGTTAAGCGTCCGACTTCAGCCAGGTCACGATCTTGCGGTCCGTGAGTTTGAGCCCCGCGTCAGGCTCTGGGCCGATGGCTCGGAGCCTGGAGCCTGTTTCCGATTCTGTGTCTCCCTCTCTCTCTGCCCCTCCCCCGTTCATGCTCTGTCTCTCTCTGTCCCAAAAAATAAATTAAAAACGTTGAAAAAAAAAAACATTAAAAAAAAGAGTTGCATATACTGGGTGCGGCTAAAAAATAAAAAAAAAAAAAAATACAAGGGGTGGTGAGGCACCCAGAGACCAGAAGCAGTTTATATTCCTAATAACCCTTAATTATCACAATTAAACAATTACTGCTCTTAAAATCAAATAGACAATTATCACTCTAAAAATAAAATATTACTCTTAAAATCAAATAGACAAGGGAAGTGAATTTAGTTCTTTCATCCCACTGAAAGCTGAAAGTATGGAGGAGGGGCTGCTGTCAGAACCAATAAGCACGGAGCATCACAGCTACAGTCAGAGACATGGCAAGGAAGCATAAAAAGTGAAGGAATACTGCACTTTCTCTTTCGGCCTTCTGATAGCCTGACTCTGTTCCAGTGTCCAAAACCAACCGGAAGACTTTTGGTAGGGGAGCCTAGTAGATGGAATCCATTTATATCCATGTCCTAGGCAAAGTGTAGGGCAGATAAAGGCAGAGAATAAATCTTGGAGAGGTTTAAGGGTAATGAAAAACAATCAACAGAGTGTCCTAGGAAACTTCCGCCTCATCTTGACCATTTTTCATTTCAGTTACACTTTGACATACTACAAGTCAGTAGCTCTTCTCTAATATCAGATATCTACCCTTTAACTTGAAATGCCCAAACCTATGAATTAAATTCATCTATCTTTGGGAAATAAGATTTGACTAAAAAGTGTATGAGTGAAATGTCTGTAATAATGCAAACTGAGAAACCACAGCTTGTAATCAGTTGTCATCCATCAGGATATTTTACAATATGAATCCATAGCTACATACTACAGGTACACCTTGGTTTTAATTCAATAATGATGAAAAAATGCTGCTTAACGGCAATTAGAAGGTTTGGGAGGAAGTCTCAGTTTCTTTATCTGTAAAATTAATGGAAGCAATCCCATCTATGTTACCTGACTCTAAGACAAAATAGCAGTCATAAAATGTATTTTTTAGACTAGATATTGATAAGCATTTTTATAATGAATATGATAATTAGATTAGAGGAAAATTTTTATGTTGATGACAGCCCAAGTTTATTAAACACCTCTGATATGTGAGACAGAGTACTTTTCCTTCCTAATACTCCTGCTTTCCTCCCCACCTTCTTTCCTTCCTTGCCTCTTTCATTCTCTCCTTTCTTTCTTGCCTACCTGTCTGCTCTCTTGCTTTCTTCTTTTGCTGCTTTCAACAAAGATTTCCTGGCTTTGTGGTAGTTACTTGGAAAACAGAGGGCTATGGTATTACAAATAGAAGCACATAACCTAAGCCAGGGTCAAGAAAGCATTCTTGAATGATGTGGAAAATATTCTAAAATTTGAAGATCATACAGAAACTGGCTGTGGGAAGAAGTGGGAGAGGCACATAGGCCACATGCAAAGACACTGAGGGCAAAGCACATTATGTTTAAAAATACTGCAAATTTCTAAGCACCTGAGGAAATATAGGGTAGGGTGTGGAGGAATGTAGGTCTCAGAGGGATTCATATGACCTGCTCAAGAGTGTGGTTTTAAAACTAAAAGTATTAGAGTCACTATGTAAGCTATTATTCAAAGTAGGAGACTTTTGAGAGTGATATTTGGTGTTATTAATAATTACCCTGAGACAAAAGTTGTAAACTGAGAATGGGCAAACCAGGATTTGTGGTTACTTTAAGTATTAGGGTTACAGAGTGAAGGGCTTTAAGGAGAGATGTGGCATGATGAACCCATCTGTAGTTAAACCATTTGGACCCTATTAGAATAGTCAGTGAGACAGATTCTGAGACTTCAGACCAAGCCAGCAGGAGTTGAATACAATGGAGCAGGGTTGAATACAAGGAGGTAGATTTGAAAAATATAAAGCAAGTAGTATTAATAGGACTAGACATGGAGGATGAGGAAGAAGTGAAAATATCTCCTATGTCATCTGTGCAAAACAGCCATCTCATATTCTTCATCAGTAATAATAATTGTTTTATAACCATATCCACTACAAATGGGAAGATTTCTAAATTATTTATTTTTTAAAAGTAATCTCTGTGCCCAACATGGGGCTTGAACTCACAACCCCGAGATCAAGAGTCATATATGCTACCAACTGAGCTAGCCAGGTGTCCCAGATTTTTAAAATATTAATCAAATGTTTGCCTTGCTTAAAATTTCAAAGGACTTGCCATTGCTTTTAGAATAGACCCAAACTCTATACAGCCCAAAGGTTCTGCAGGGTCTGATGGCTGCCTCTCAGCTAAACTCAGTACCATCTCTCCCTTGTTCCCTCAACTCCAGTTTTGTGTCCTAAACACTCCAAGTTCCTTTCAGTTTTGGAAGTTTTTCATTTACTCTCGTCCTTGCCTACACTCCCTTCCATGTTCTCTTCATGGGGCTGGTTCATTTATTGCTTCAGGTCTCCATAGTGTGCCCTCTGGAGATGGCATTAATAAATATGCATCAACAGTAAATGTGCCCTGACCTTCCCCTTAACACTAGGATTATTTCAGTGCGAAACTTAAGTGAGTGGAGGTCAAGGTCAGCAAATTTGGAACAGTTGATAAGTAGATGGTACGGTATCTGTTCCCCATACAGCATCAGAGTGATCCTTAAAATTTAAGGAACAAAAATCTCCAGCATCCTTCTCTTGCAATTAAAATAAAATGAAAAGTTTTCACCTTTGCCTACATGACCCTATATGGTCTACCTCAATTCCATCTCTGGCCTGACATCCTGCTCGCTATTCTTGCCTTCTCTCTGTCTTCTCCAGACCCTGTTTTCCTTGTTGTTCATCAAATACTCCAAATGCACTACTAACTCAGGGACTTTGCACTTGCTATTCCTTCTGCTCAAAGTTCTTCACCCACCTCCTCCCACTACAGTTATTTACTCACATGCCACCTCCTCCAGGAAGCCTCCTAGACCATTCTATCCACAGAGCAACTCCCTTCAGTCACTCTTATTCCTAACCATACTTTATTTTATAGCACTTACCACTACTTGCCATTATACAGATATGTTTTTATAGTTATCCTCTACAAGGTTGTAAGCTCCATTAAGGCAAGAATGCTGTTTTGTTGATTGTTTATTACCCAGTGCTTACAACAGTGAACAGCATATGGTAGGTGATTAACTTGTTGAAAAAATAATTAAAAAAAGAAACTGACCCATGGATTTTCCATAGAATCTTCTTAGGCTGGGCTTTGATTAGAAGATGAAAATTTATATGATAGGTTTTCCAGCTAGATGAGACCAGGAGAAGTCATTGATGCAGTAGCCTCTTCCATCAGACAGGTAATTTAGTAGTACTAGTCTTGGTTAAAGAAAAGAAAGTGAAGGGGTCCCTGGGTTAATCAGTTGAGAATCTGACTTTGGATCAGGTTATGATCTCACAGTTCGTGGGTTTGAGACCTAAATCAGGCTTCGCACTGATTTTCTGTCTTCCTGTCTTTCTGCCCCTGCCCTGCTTGTGCTCTCTCTCTCTCTCTCAAAAATAAGTATTAAACAAAAAAGACAGTGAAGTTCACATATTAACTTACTTATCTAAAGCCACACATGTTGTTAGTGTTAGAGTTGGTAAGATCCTCAGCTTCCTGTATTTTAGCAGAAAAAAAGTGACATTATAGTGTATTTTTTATGTGCCAAATCTATATTAAGTGCTTTTTATTTAGTAAAGTCATCCCACAGGTAGACATGCAGCTAAGAAAGGTTAAGTAACTAGGCCAAGGTCACACAGCTAGTAAGTAGTTGAGTTGGAATTTAATAGCAGGTCTCTCTGGCTTCTCAGCCTCACAATATCCATGTAAGCATCCATTACAATGAGGGTAGTCTTACTTCTTAAAATACTTGATACTATCACCAGTCTCACTGGCAACCTCCAAGTCAGATTTCTTAAATCTAGTAGAAAACTAACAAACAATTCCCAAAATATAAGTGACTAAATAATGATTATGTAAGGGAAGACGTGAGTGTTCAGATCTCCAAGACTACCTTTCTGACACAAATATGCTTTCTTATTCAAATACTATAAATATCTTAACAGAATCATGCCATTGTGTTAATAAATGGCAGGTAATTAAATAATTGGCTCATTTATTTAGTACATGTTTACTGAGCATTTCATGTGCACAGCATATATTCCTAAGGAATGGGAGAGGCACAGAGGAATATGGATACAGTCTCTCAAGGAATTTCTGATCTAATTCGAAAGACAAAAACATGCACAGGCAAAATTTAAATATACATTTGATAACAAAATAGGGAGACTTCCAAGAATACATGCAGATACCTCATTTAAGTCAATTGTTTTCATTTTTTCCTGACATTAATCTTCTGACAGAACAGGAAACAGATACTACCAGGACTGAATTGGGGCTCCTATTTACTCGATTCTTTAGCTTGTCTTTTAGATGGCCAGATTCATGGGACAATTAATGAACAAAAAGAAAGTGAGGAAGAAGAAAGAGTTGATAATTCATGAGCCATTTTTTTTCTCATTTATTCAAGCATCTACTGTGTCAGGGAAGAAAATGGATGTGGAGGATGCAGGGAGTATAGCACAGACATTTAGGCTGCCCCAAAGGATTCAGAGTCTAGTAGGGGTAGAGTCATAAACTGTAGTGCTCCAAGGCTGTTATATGTGTTGCAATAAAAATCAAAAAGGAGTATGGTGTGACAATAAAGCATGTGGATGTTTTGGATTCAGACTGCCAGAGTTTTCATATCTTAGCACTGCCACTTACTACCTGTGTGACATAGAGGGAAATTCTAATCTCTATGAATTTCAGTTTATTTACCTGAAAAATGAAAATAACAATAGATCCTGCTTCTGAGGATTATTGTGACTACTAAGGAATGATACATCCTGGCAATAATAGGAAATATTCTCATTAGCTTTTCTGCCTGCAGTCATCTGAAGGATTTTCCTACTAGAAGTTACTTCTGTCTGAGATGACTCAAGGAAGAGTAATGAATAGTATTTCCAGATTCAGGAGAACATTCTGGACAGATAGAGCATCATGAGAGAAGAATCCCCATGAAACAGATAAGGTGATGTAAGCATTTTGGTTGGTCTAGTTCTCTGGTCCTCTGGTTAAAGGTGTGTGTGTGTCATTTGAGAGGGAGATAGGGTTGGAACACAGAAGACAGATAATGTTCAACCCTGTGCGTCACGTGAAGAGGTTTGAATTTGATCCAGATTACAGTGAAGAAAAAGAGAATTTTGATCAGAGAAGTCACACAGTCCAAGTAGACTTGGACAAACTATAGAAATACACTGGAACAAGGAGAAACTGGCAGCCAGAAAAGCAGTTGAATGATGGTTGTAATAGTTCAGGTAATAGATGGTAATGGCCTGAAGATTATAGCTATTGGGGTAGAGGGAAAAGCATGCTTCTGAGAGATTCTAGAAGGTAAAATATACAGAATTAGTGATTTATTGAGTTTGTGGAGTGATTAAGGAGAAAAAGTCTAGGCTGTGTCACACAAATGTCTACAAAATGAAAACACATTCTTTCAGGTAAGTTAAGTGATGACTATTCCAATTAGTGTTGCAATTTGTTTTCATCATACTTACTCTTAGGTGAATAACAGTTTCCCTTGCTGATCCAATACTTACCTCATTGAAGATAGGCAAGTACATTATTGATTGTTAAAGGGCCATAGTTAATTCTGTGCATAACCATTTCATGAAGACTAGTCCTTTTGCTACAAAAATAAAATAAATTTCGATTATAATACAGAAACAGCTAGTTGAAGTAATCTTTGACTCAACAATGAACTTTGAGTTTATTTCTGATTCCAGCATATCAAAGCTTTAAAGGCTTATTCACTAATGGATTGTATTCCCAATGCAACTAGTATTCTGAAATCTAATCAGGCAATTTCACTAATTCTATGGTGGAAAGTTTCCTAGTCTGTGGCTTACAGTTGCTATATGCATTTTGATATAGTCTACAAAAAATGGTATTTTTAGCTTTTTATGGCTTTGAAAACATTAATTTAATCCTGGGAAGGCCTAAAATAGAGGGAAGGAGTAGTTTATGATTATAGATTGGTGAATTTTAAATTTACCTGGGCTTCTTCCACTCTTATTTATTCTGCTGTTGGAAGACTTCTCACTAATGCATTCACTCATCCAAGAAGACAATAATCTAGGGCCAGTGGGCATTCTGCTTCAGTTTAGGAATAGAGGATGACTTGTAGCCTCTCTTTATATGAGGCACCGTGAGATAGGATGAGATGTTGTTATTCTCTTTCTAAGTGCACTTTACTTTTGTTCTATTTGCTAAATATGTTTTATACAGCTTAAGCTTTTTTATTTGTGCAGGTGACTATTGGATATTCAGTGAAGGCATGCATTACTTAAGCAGTATATTGTATGCCAACATGCATGCTGGAGGAAATACATCTAGAATTTACCTGATACTAGTTAACAATTATGAAAAGTTAAAAATTACCACCAGAAAAATGATGTTGCATATCTTATAGGATTATATAAAGAAAACCCAAACTTTTTTGTTTCATTCTATCTTGGGTTTGAATCAGTTTTTTCAGAATAAGTTTCAGTCTTTTTCTACAAGAATAACCATAAATACTCATTAAAATATGTGATAAGCTATATCTCCATGGATAATTAGATTGTTCCATTTTATAAAAGTGACAAAAATGCCATCAAGCCCAATCAATTTTTTTTGTATGTGTTATATACTTTCTCCAGTGGATCATTAAATTGTTTGGATTATAAGCAAAGGCTTCTGATCTGTTTTATGTATTCCTGCTTTGGGATTCTACTCCTCTATAAAATGCCAATACAGCCCACTCACAAGGGTATCCAAAGTACAATTTTTGATCTACAAAAGTCTCTAAAATTATAAGAGTATCAGAAAACCATTATAAATAATAGCTCAGAAGGAAAACAACACACTAAAAAGAAGAGTAAGAGTTTATAGATATATGTGAGATAAAGCCTTGCTACAGAAAAACTGCATTTTAAGTTATATAATAATCTCCAGTGCTATGGGATAGGTGAAAATTAGATGTTAATGATAATTAATGGTAAGACTCTCCATTACATAGCAAGTACATATGAACAACCATTTTGATTCATATTATGGTCATAAGAGGTAGAGAAGGGATGAAATAGAATTGCTTCAGCTCATAATAGTTTGTAGCTGTTGAAAATTGTATTTTGAATTGTAACTTTACACAGCTGACCACCTGCCTTTGCTGAAACTGCACCCAGGGTCTATGATGCTGGCTGTGTCTATTTTTGATGTGTATTCACTAGAAGCTAGACTCTAGCCTAAAGACCTCCCAGAAATGTTTTAATGCTTGACTATGACTTGAGACTTTGGTCTCCTTCTAGCTTAAGCTATGTGAACACCCTGCAACTATATATACACCATCCATTGATACCCACAAGCTCAGGAGGTGATGTAGGCCCTCCCTTCTAGGTAAAGGTGAAGGATATACTTGCTTTGAGGGAAAGGCCAAATGAGCATCCCATTCAATACAAAACATTTGTATTGAATCAAACACATGGTGGGTGCTATGTAAATGGTGCTGATTGTTATCACTATTAATATTTAATTTAATGTATGTTATTTATAATTCTGGAGAAAATAATTTTAAAAATAACTCCTTAAGATATTGTAGTAGAGAAATACATAAACAAGTTGAACTCACACTCAGGAGTCTAATGCTCAAAAACCAGTTGTTGTTGTTGTTGTTGTTGTTTTGTAATGTCACATTGGAATAGGACTTGTTTTTGCTGGCTGTTTAGCGTATAATGGATCTAATATGTAAAAATTTATTTTCCTGGGCTTGGTTAGTATTTGCATTGTAATTCTGGCAAACACATAATATGTCGGTTGGCCAAGACTTACTTCTTTGTATGTGCTTTATTATCTTTTCATGTTTATAAATGTAATAGTTATCTGTCTGTCTAACATATCTGTCACCCCATTTTTACCCCAGGGTTAGTTCAGATGATTTGTCTGGGCAGCAGTTGCCCACTTTATCCTAAACTGTTCCAATTTTCCTTTCCTAAGCTGCCTTCTTAGCTGAAGAGAAATCTTCATTCATTCAACTATAGTATCTACTGTATTCATGGCCTCATAGACCCTGGAGTCTACTGAAAGGTAGAGAAATTAATTTATTTTTATGTAATTAAATAACTACATAAACTAATGTAAAAATTTAAGAGATGTGATGAACTATGTGAAGGAAAACTCTCAAGACTATAAGAGGATATAATACAGAGCCTTTCTTAGGGTAACTGTACTGAGATTGAAAGGCTGAATAAGGGGACACCTGGGTGGCTCAGTGGGTTAAGCATGGGACTTCAGCTCAGGTCATGATCTTGCAGTTCATGAGTTCAAGCCCCCACATTGGTCTCTGTGCTGAGGGCTCTGTGCTGACAGCTCTGCACTGACAACATGGTGACTGCTTGGAATTCTGTGTCCCTTGCTCTCTGCCCCTCCCCCACTTGCACATGTGCGTGCGTGATCTCTCTCTCAAAATAAATAATAAACAAACTTAACAGCAACAAAAAAGAAAGGATAAATAAGTTTAGACCAGGGGAGGTGAAGAGAGGGATGGGACAGAAAGACCATTTAAGGACAAATATTTTCCTGGACTCTATTGTGATTTGCTATCCGTAAAGGGTGAAATTTCTACACTGCTGATTTTTCACTATTTTGTTCACCATTGATTTATTGAGCACTTATTATATGCCAGACACTTTACAGTATTATGGGAATACAGTAGTGAGTGAATAGTTATTTATTTGGCTGTTTGTTCATGCAACCATAGTGGGGCAAAGAATAATTAACAAAATAATCACAAAATAAGTATAGAATTTGAAATGCAACAGTGCTTTAACAGCAAAATCCTTTAATTTTTTTTAACGTTTATTTTTAAGAGAGAGAGAGAGACAGAGCGTGAGTGGGGGAAGGGCAGAGAGAGAGGAAGACACAGAATCGGAAGCAGGCTCCGGACTCTGAGCTATCAGCATGGAGCCCGATGTGGGGCTCGATGTGAGGCTCGAACTCATGAACTGTAAGATCATGACCTGAGCCGAGTCACACAGTCAACTGACTGAACCACCCAGGCGCCCCAGCAAAATGCTTTTTATAGCATATAATAGGAGGGAAAGCACCCCTGAAAATGATTTTTTTGATGTTTGTTTGTTTATTTATTTATTTTTGAGAGAGAGATTGAGAGAGAGAGAGAGAGAGAGAGAGAATGTGAGCGGGGGGGGGGGGGGTGGCAGAGAAAGAGGGAGACACAGAATTGGAAGCAAGCTCCAGGCTCTCAGCTGTCAGCACAGAGCCTGACCTGGGGCTCGAATTCACGTTCATGACTTGAGCTGAAGTCAGATGCTTAACTGACTGAGCCACCCAGGCATCCCTGAAAATTATATTCTTAAACTGAGAGCTGAAGGACCAGTAGATATTAAGTAGGAAAAGGTAGGAGAAAATTAATTTCAAGATGAAACAACAGAAGGCCAGTGTTGTTGGAGAAGAAAGTATCAGAGGAAGTGTTGTACAGGGTGAGGATGAAGAGGCCAAGCCATATAAAGCCAAGTAGCATGTATTAGTCTGGGTCCTCCAAGAAGCAGATGCCAGACAGTGTTTTTTTAGGGAGTCTGTGCAAAAGGAAATAGGAAGGAATTGGGGAAAGCTGGGAGAACTTTCAGACCATGATGTAAATCAGGTGGAAGGATCTTAGACTGATAGTCAATCTAAGGAAGTTTCAGTAAAGCTTTTGGGGATACCTAGCACCAAAATCTGCAGACAAAAAAAATCCTCTAGGAAGAAGTCTGTCTTGGTAATTGGTGGAGAACAGCCCATTGCTGTCATGGCCTTACAGTAAAAGCAGAGATGGAATTCAAAAAAACTGCAGCCTTGTATTTTGCTGATTGCATCTCTTGTGTCACTGAACATGTTCTGAGTTTATATAATACCTGTAAACTAGGAGTTCTATCTAGAGACTAGATTAGATTCAAGATAATTTCTTTGTAAGTATAGCTTTACTTTTAGTTTTCTTTATGATACCCTTTGATAGATAAGAAAGTTATATTTTGCTCTATTCAAGTCCCTCAGTATTTTTTTCTGTTCTCTTTCTTGTTTACAATGTTTATTCTGTGCCTGCGCAGCTCTGTGTAGTAGTTATTAGCAAATAGACTTTAGACTGCCTGGGTTACAATCCTGTTCCTGTCTTATAGAACTCTGGGCATGTTTCTCAAAAGAAACAAACAAACAAATAAACAAACAAAAAAACCCAACATTCATTGATCTCTTACAACATACCAGACACTAATATAAGCTTTATTTCCTTGGTTTTCATTTCACTGCTGTTGTCTTGTCTTTTTGTTGTTTTGGCATTTCTTTTCCTTTCTTATACTTTCAATCATTTTGTATTTTTGCATTTTAGATGTGTCTTTTGTGTCTAGGTTTTGCATTTTCATTCAGCTTGACAGTCTTTGTTAGCTTAAGTGGAGCATTTATTCCATTTACAGTCAATAAAACCATTGATATATTTGGAATATTACAGAAAGAAATTATTGAGTTTAGAAAATTCCATGCAAATGAAGGACAGTGGATTTTTCTCTAAATTAAAGGTGGTGGGAGAGTTTTCTTAGGGATGATAGTTACTGCCTTATTTTTAAATACAGATAACTCTAGTATCAGTATAGAGAGGAGACTTTATATGCAGGAAATCAATAACAGCATTATTACAATAATGCGGACAACAATGAGGACTTTATCCTGGACAATGATAATGGGAATAGAAAGGACAGGGTTGACAACACATTGGAAAAGTTAGACTCAGAAGAATTTAATAAAGAATTAGATGTATTGACTGAGGAAGGGGAGAGCTTTCTGATGGGCTTTTCATAGTTTTTTAAAAATTTATTTATTGTTTAATTTACATCCAAGTTAGTTAGCATATGGTGCAACAATGATTTCAGGAGTAGATTCTTTAATGCTCCTTATTCATTTAGCCCATTCTCCCTCCCACAACCCCTCCAGCAACCCTGTTTGTTCTCTATATTTAAGAGTCTCTTATGTTTTGTCTCCTTCCCTGTTTTTATATTATTTTTGCTTCCCTTCCCTTATGTCCATCTGTTTTGTCTCTTAAAGTCCTCATATGAGTGAAGTCATATGATATTTGTCTTTCTCTGACTGACTTATTTCACTTAGCATAATACCCTCCAGTTCCATCCACATAGTTGCACATGGCAAGATTTCATTCTTTTTGATTGCCAAGTAATACTCCATTGTATGTATATACCAATCTTCTTTATCCATTCATCTGTCAATGGACATTTGGGCTCTTTCCATACTTTGGCTATTGTTGATAGTGCTGCTATAAACATGGGGGTGCATGTATCCCTTTGAAACAGCACACCTGTATCATGTGGATAAATGCCTAGTAGTGCAATTGCTGGGTTGTAGGGTAGTTCCATTTTTAGTTTTTTGAGGAACATCCATACAGTTTTCCAGAGTGGCTGCACCAGCTTGCATTCCCACCAGCAGTCCAAAAGAGATCATCTTTCTCTGCATCCTTGCCAGCATTTGTTGTTGCCTGAGTTGTTAATGTTAGTCATTCTGACAGGTGTGAGGTAGCATCTCATTGTGGTTTTGATTTGTATTTCCCTGATGATGAGTAATGTTGAGCATTTTTTCATGTGTCTGTTCGCCATCTGGATGTCTTCTTTGGAGAAGTGTCTATTCATGTCTTTTGTCTATTTCTTCATTGGATTATTTGTTTTTTGGGTGTAAGTTTGATAAGTTCTTTACAGATTTTGGATACTAACCCTTTATCTGAAGTGTCATTTGCAAATATCTTCTATTCTGTCAGTTGCCTTTTAGTTTTGCTGATCGTTTCCTTCACTGTACAGAAGCTTTTTGTTTTGATGAGGTCCCAATCGTTCATTTTTGCTTTTGTTTCCCTTGCCTCTGGATACATGTTGAGTAAGAAGTTGCTGTGGCTAAGGTCAAAGAGGTTTTTGTCTGCTTTCTCCTCTAGGATTTTTATGGCTTCCTGTCTTACATTGAGGTCTTTCACCCATTTTGAGTTTATTTTTGTGTATGATGTAAGAAAGTGGTCCAGGTTCATTTTTTCTGCATCCACTGTCCAGTTTTCCCAGCACCACTTGCTGAAGAGAATGTCTTTATTCCATTGGATATTCTTTCCTGCTTTGTCAAAGATTAGTTGGCCATACGTTTGTGGGTCCATTTCTGAGTTCTCTATTCTGTCCCATTGATCTGAGTGTCTCTTTGTGTTCCAGTACTATACTGTCTTGATGATTACAACTTTGTACTATGTCCTGAAGTCTAGGAGTGTGATGCCTACAACTTCAGTTTTCTTTTTCAAGATTGCTTTGGCTATTTAGGAAATATTTTTCCATTGTGTGTGTGTGTGTGTGTGTGTGTGTGTGTGTGTCTGTGTCTTCAATACCATTCATAAGCTTTCTATAGTTTTCAGTATATAGAGTTTCACCTCTTTTGTTATGTTTATTCCTAGGTATTTTATGGTGTTTGGTGCAATTGTAAATGAGATAGATTCCTTGATTTCTCTTTCTGTTGCTTCATTATTGGTGTATACGAATGCAACCAATTTCTGTGCATTGATTTTATATCCTGCAACTTTGCTGAATTCATGGATCAGTTCTAGCAGGTTTTTGGTGGAATCTTTTGGGTTTTCCATACAGAGTATCATTCATCTGCTAAGAGTGAAAATATGACTTCCTCCTGGCTGATTTGGATGCCTTTTATTCCTTTGTGTTGTCTGATTGCTGAGGCTAAGACTGCCAATACAGTGATGAGAGTGGACATCCCTGTCATGTTCCTGACCTTAGGGGGAAATCTCTCAATTTTTCCCTATTAAGGATGATATTAGGGGTGAGTCTTTCATATATGACTTATGATCTTGAGGTATGATACTTCTATCCCTACTTTCTTAAGGGTTTTTTTATCAAGAAAGGATGCTGTATTTTGTCAAATGCTTTCTCTGCATCTATTGAGAGGATCATGTGGTTCTTGTCCTTTGTTTTACTGATGTGATGTATCACATCAATTGTTTTGTGGATATTGAACCAGCCCTGCATCCCAGATATAAATCCCACTTGGCCATGGTGAATAATTCTTTTAATGTATTGTTGAATCCAGTTGGCTAGTATCTTCATGAGGATTTTTGCATCCATGTTCATCGGGGAAATTGGTCTATAGTTCTCCTTTTTAGTGGGGTCTCTGATTTTGGAATCAAGGTAATACTGGCTTCACAGAAAGATTTTGGAAGTTTTCCTTCCATTTCTATTTTTTTGGAGCAGCTTCAAGAAAAAAGGTGTTCACTCTTCCTTAAATGTTTGGTAGAATTCCCCTGGAAAGCCATCTGGCCCTGGACTCTTGTTTTTTGGCAGATTTGGGGGTATTAATTTGATTTCTTTACTGGTTATGGGTCTGTTCAAATTTTCTATTTCTTCTTGTTTCAGTTTTGATAGTTTATATGTTTCTAGGAATTTGTCCATTTCTTCCAGATTGGACAGATTCTTCCATTTTATTGGAGTATAATTGTTCATAATATTCTTTTATTATTGTTTGTATTTCTGCAATGTTCATTGTGATCTCTCCTGTTTCATTCTTAATTTTATTTATTTAGGTCATTTCCTTTTTCTTTTTGACAAACTGGCTAGTGGTTTATCAATTTTGTTAATCCTTTCAAAGAACCAACTTCTGGTTTTTTCAATGTGTTCTATTGTTTCTTTTGGTTTCAATAGCATTGATTTCTGCTCTAATCTTTATTATTTCCTGTATTCCATTGATTTGGGGTTTTATTCGCTGTGCTTTTTCCAGCTCTTTAAGGTGTAAGGTTAGGTTGTATATCTAAGACCTTTATTCCTTCCTTATGAAGACCTGGATTGCTATAACTTCCCTCTTATGACCACCTTTGCTGCATCCCAGAGGTGTTGGGCTGTGGTGTTATATTTTCATTGGCTTCATTGTACTTTTTAATTTCATCTTTAACTTCTTGGTTAGCCTGTTCATTCCTTGGTAGGATGTTCTTTAGTCCAAGTATTTATTATCTTCCCAAATTTTTCTTATGGTTGATTTTGAGTTTCATAGTGTTGTAGTCTGAAAATATGCATGGTATGATCTCATTCTTTTTGTACTTGTTGAGGGCTGATTTATGTCCCAGTATGTGGTCTATTTTGGACTTTGTTATATGTGCACTTGAGAAGAATGTATATTCTGCTGCTTTAGGATGAAATGTTCTGAATATATGTATTAAGTCCATCTGGTCCAGTGTGTCATTCAAAGCCATTGTTTCCTTGTTGATTTTCTGTTTAGATGATTAAATTAGTTGATTTCTGTCCATTGTTGTGAGTGGGGTATCAATGTCCCCTACTATTCTGGTACTATTAGCAATGAGTATCTTTATGTTTGTGATTAATTGATTTATATATTTGGGTGCTTTCACATTTGAAACATAAGTGTTTACAATTGTTATGTCTTCTTGGTGGATAGACCCCTTAATTATGATATAATGCCCTTCTTCATCTCTTGTTACAGTCTTTATTTTAAAATTTTTTTTTTCAACATTTTTTTTTATTTATTTTTGGGACAGAGAGAGACAGAGCATGAACGGGGGAGGGTCAGAGAGAGGGAGACACAGAATCGGAAACAGGCTCCAGGCTCCGAGCCATCGGCCCAGAGCCCGACGCGGGGCTCGAACTCACGGACCGCGAGATCGTGACCTGGCTGAAGTCGGACGCTTAACCGACTGCGCCACCCAGGCGCCCCATTACAGTCTTTATTTTAAAATGTAGATTGTTTGATATCAGTATGGCTATTCCAGATTTCTTTTGGTGACCATTCAGTTGATAGATGGTTCTCCATTCCCTTATTTTCAATATGACAGTGACTGTAGGTCTAAAACAGGTCTCTTGTAAACGGCATATCAATGGATCTTGTTTTCTTATCCATTCAGTTATCCTATGTTTTGATTGGAGCATTTAGGACATTAATGTTTAGAGTGAGTACTGAAAGATATGAATTTATTGCCATTAGGTCACCTGTAGAGTTGGAGTTTCTGGTGTTCTCTGGTCCTTTCTAGTCTTTGTTGCTTTTGGTCTTTTTAGATTTTTTTTCTCATCTTTTTACCCCTCAGAGAGTCCACTTTAAAATTTCTTGCAGGGCTGGTTTAGTTGTCACAAACTACTTAAAGTTTTGTTTGTCTGGGAAAACTTTTATCTCTCCTATTTTGAATGACAGCCTTGCTGGATAAAGAATTCTTGGCTGCATATTTTTCTGATTCAGCACAGTGAATATCTCCTGCCACTCCTTTCTGGCCTGCCAAGTGTCTGTGGATAGGTCTGGTGTGAATCTGATCTGTCTTCCCTTGTAAGTTAAGGACTTTTTTTCCTTTCTGCTTTCATGATTCTTTCCTTGCTTGAGTATTTTGTGAATTTGGCTATGATATGCCTTGTTGATGGTCGGTTTTTGTTGAATCTAATGGGAGTCCTCTGTTCTTCCTGGGTTTTAGATATCTGTGTCTTTCCCCAGGTTAGGAAAGTTTTCTGCTATGTTTTGCTCACATAAATTTTCTACCCCTTTTTCTCTCTCTTCAACTTCTAGGATCCCTGATTCTGATGTTATTTCTTTTTAATGAGTCACTGAGTTCTTAATTTTTATTTCGTGCTCTTTTGCCTTAGTCTCACTGTTCCTTTCTCCTTCATTATTCTCTGTAGGTTTGTCCCCTATATTTCTGATTCACTGCTCTGCCTCATCCATCCTTGCCACTGTGGCATCCATTCAAGATTGCAGCTCAGTTATAGCATTTTTTATCTCATCAACTAGCTTTTACTTTTATCTCTGCAGAAAGGAATTCTAATCTATTTTCAACCCCAGTTAGTATTCTTATTATCGTGATTCTTAATTCTGGTTCAGACATCTTGCTTGTATCTGTGTTGATTAAGTCCCTGGCTGTAATTTCTTCCTGTTTTTCTTTTGGGGTGAATTCCTTTGTTTTGTCATTTTGGAGGAAGAAAAGGAATTAATAAGGTAAAAAAAAATTAAAATTAAAAAATTAAAAACAACACAAAGAAATCAAATAAAGGATTCTAGATCCTAGGTGTTGTTTTGGTCTGGTTGTTGAATGAAGCTTGATAGATTAGAGAAAAAAGGGAAGATAAGGAAAAAAAAGGAAAAGGTTTGTAATTTGAAAAATTAATACAATAAAATTGAATAAAACGAAATGATGAAAATAAAATGGAATTTAAAAATTTTACAAAAAACTATAAAATATAGTAGAAAAAAATTAAAGGAGAATATTTTTAATAAAAATGGGAAATAAAAATAGATTTTTTTCTCTTTCTGTATTCAAGAATAAGAAAAAAAAAGAAAAGAATTGAATAAAAGGAAGAGTGAACAGAATGAAGTATGATTGAAATTATATCTAGTTTCCCATAGAAGTCACGCTGTGAAGTACTTTATAATCTGTTAACTAAGCAGGCAGACAGACTTGTGTTTGTCAAGCGCATTGTTGGCTCAATTGGGCAGGGTTTATTGTAATGGCTGCGTTTTCCACTAGATGGTGCTGCTTAGCTTACTGGGGTGGATTGTTGTGGCATGTTTAGGTGTGTATGTGCACGCGTGAGAGGGGTGAAAATGGCATCAGCTGGCTACCCAGTCTCTAGTATCAGAACTCTGTGCTGTCCACGACTGGCAATCAAGCACCCCTCCTTTGTCTCTGGCTTCTGTCCACTCCCCACTTCTACACTGTCCGTGACCAAGTGGCCAGGCTGCCAGGCGGCACCTCCCTCCTGAGTTTCATCTCACATGCAGCTGTGTTTCCCAACCCCTCACTTCTGAGGGACTGTGGCTTTGACCCGCTCAGACCTTCTAGGGGAGGGTCTCGCTGAGCAATGGCTGGGCCTGACCCCAGGAATGTTCGGGAGACCATGCTGCTGTTGATGCCCAGAGACTGTGGCTGGGTGCCAGCCTGCCCCAGAAAAAGTTCGTGTGATCTTGTAGCAGCAGCATTTCAGGGTTTATGGGAAATCACAACACACATCTAGCACCAGGCTTCACCCTTAATGTCATTGTTCCAACACCAATGAATGTAGTTGTTCTCCAGAGTCTGGTGGGACCTTTACCTGTGGGGTGACTGCACAGCCTCTACTAAATGTCACCCCAGCAGGGGAACTGCCTCTCCCTGTGTGGCCCTAGGACCCCTTGGACCTTGCTCTCTGTTCCTGGGGATTTTCCCTTCCCACCAGAGCACTGCCAGGTATCAAGCTGAAGAGTTTCAGACTCTGTGCTCCCCTGTTTATAGAGTCGTAATGGAATTTACACCCTCTCCTTTCTCCTTTCTCCCTTTTTTGTTTAGTCCCTTGTGGCTATTTCCACTCCTCTTTTTCTCCAGCTGCGTTCTGGGGGGTTGCTTTTCCTGCACTCTCCCCCTGTCTCTGTCCTCTACCCACAAGCAAAACCAGCCCCCTGCCCTCTGTGGCTTCTCTCTCCCCCAGTTCACCTCTCTGCACCATGTGCCTGCCAAGTTCTGTGGTTCACCTTGTGCAGTTTGTTGTGTTAATCCTTAAATCAGTTTTCTAAGTGTGTAAGATGGTTTAGTGTTGATCTGGCTTCATTTCAGGGATGAGAGAAGCAAAAAAACTTGATCCTGTTTTGCGTCTTCAAGTATTGGCTTTTCATAGGTTTTTAGACTTGATAACTTACAACGACTTATAATCATTTATTTACATAAGAAGTCAAGATAGATAAGGAGACTTCCTGCAGCAGGCAGGGGAAGTCATGGTTTTAGATAGCTTAACATTGAGAGGCCTGTAGACAGTCCAGGAAAAGATGTCCAGGGGAGAGTTCAACATTTAAACCTGAAGTTTAAGAATTAGGGTATAAAATGTGATTTAAAGGAATAAGCAACATAGAGGTTATAGAGGTAATAAAGTTGAGTTTATGTAAGTAGATTATTTCAAAACAAGAGTATGTATGAAAAAGAGAGGAGGATCAATAACAGACTTCTCAGGCAATAACAACAGGTTGAAAATAAGTAGAATACACTGAAAAGAAACACAAGGAGAGAGAAAAAAATTATGATAGCATGGTGTGATAGAAATTCAGGAAAGAAAGTATTCCCAACAGCAGGAAGTGATCATTGCTGTCAGATATCTGTGTATAAAAAGTAAGAAATGAAAAGAGATCACCTATTGGAATTAGAAAATTGAAAATAATTTGGAAATCTTAGCAAGAACATTTCAATAATTTTACTGATCAGTACTGAAGGAAATTTCCTTAAAATTCTTGCCACAGGGATGATTTTTACATATGGTCTAAGGCAACATCTAGCCATTAGGCTTCTATGTACTGAAGCATAATGAAGAATTCCCATCAGCTATGGTAGTCACTGAGAGTATTACTGTGTTCTGGCAATGAAAGCATCTGCCTTTACCCAGGGTCCTCTCATTCATCTTTGATCCTACCACCACAGTGCCTAAGACATAGGAGATATTCATTTGTTCAACAAACATTTACTGAACATTGACTCTAGACCAAGTATTGGATACACAAAGATGAATAAGATTTGATTCTTCTATATGATCCCTTCTTTGACTAGCTGGGGAGACAGATGGTACCACATTAGGGAACTGATTTTTCTTCCTATAATAACATAGTCTACTAGGTAGGCAGCAAAGATTTATTATTAAAAAGCCATATATATATTATTTCAATGAGCTTAAATCTCTGAGAATTAGGATATCTTTTTTTGCCTCTCTGTAGTTGAATACAAATAGTTGAAAGTGTGCTTTTCCTTAAAAGGAAAAACCTACATAATCAAAGTGATCTATTGAAAGACAGGGTCCTTCACTGCAAATTGAATTTCTGCCTCAGATCTTTTCTGTAATAATTGACAGATGCTAAATTATTATTAGTTTATGTGTATATATAGACAATCAAATGATTTTCATTCTGTGTCCACACAGAACCAATAAAATTATTTAGATGTAAATATTTGATTATTTATATTTGGGCTGCAGCAAATATATTAATTATCTGACATGTACACTTCCAGTTGTCTTTTCTATACCTTGGCAGACACTGCTAATCAGGATCTACCCTCTTTCTCTCTAGTCACAGGCATGGACACAAACTCCTTTTTAGCACAATGTTCCAGGAAGCTATTACCAATCAATTCACATTGGTACATGAAATTAAACCTATTTTCTCTCCATGGTCTTCTAGTGTAAAACATCTGTTAAAAATAAAACATAAATAGCACAATCATTTTAAATTTTTTTTTTTCAACGTTTTTTAATTTATTTTTGGGACAGAGAGAGACAGAGCATGAACAGGGGAGGTGCAGAGAGAGGGAGACACAGAATCGGAAACAGGCTCCAGGCTCCGAGCCATCAGCCCAGAGCCTGACGCAGGGCTCAAACTCACGGACCGCGAGATCGTGACCTGGCTGAAGTCGGACGCTTAACCGACTGCGCCACCCAGGCGCCCCAGCACAATCATTTTAGACAAAGCTTCTCGTTTCTGCCTTCCTAATAGGTATTAAACTTTAAAAATATAGCCAGCATGTATTGATAGTATACTATATATTAGGCACTATGTAAGTATTTTCCTTATATTAACTTATTTAAATTTTATAATACTATTAAGTAGGTATCATTGTCATACCCACTTTCACAGAATAGAAACTGAAGCACAGAGAGATTAAGTGACCTGTGTTTGGTCACACATCTAGTAAGTGAGAGACCTGGGATTCAGGTCCTGAGCCTGTACAGTTAATCACCATGGGCCAAGGGTGATTCTTTGTAAAGATATGTCTCAAAATTACTTTATCCAGAAAATTAAGAAAAAACCAATACTCAAATTCTAATTTGTGCCAAGGCATTGTCTATATGTATGTGTGTATGGAGAATTCTTGGAAGTTAGATCACATAGCAAAATATGCTGGTGTGCCTACTATATTAAATATCCTTTCTTATTATATGCTTTGCTGTGCTGAAAACATTGCAAGACAAAATCAGGAAACATGGGCACCAGTGGGTATGCTGCTGCTTACCTCTCTGTGCCTCAGTGAAACAGAGAATTGACAGCACTCCAGGGAAATAAATACACGTATTCATTGCTGTTAGCACTGCCAATTAAAATAATATATTTGAAAACTAGTTTGGAAATAAATGCCCAGTCTTGAAAATGTTATTATTTTTTGACCCAGCAATCCCAATCTGGGAAAAACTTCCAGAGAAGCAACTTAAAAAATAAAGAACAGATACTTACACATCAAGATTACTTTAGTACCTTAAAGTTATAAACAACTGATATGTCCCAAACTAAGGTGATATGGAAGGAAATATGATAAATTTGTTATCATCATCCTCATTATCGTAGCTTTGAATATTAGTAATAGTATAGCATAATAGGTGCCAACAATAAAAAATAATTGCTATAGTAAGTTGAATGGCTTTAAATTAAAGGATCAATTTTACTTGAAATGAAAATTATAATAATGAGCCAAAATGACTTTATGTCGATAAATCAGTGAGAAAGTAGAGTCTGCCAAGCAGGGTGAGTGGGTACTTAGATGGCAAATTTCCAGGGAAGAGAGCTGGTTCAAGTAGGATTTAAATAGAATTGCTTAACAAAGGAAGTTCTTCAGAGAGAATTACAAATGTCTGTCTTAATGCCAGATATCCTAATAATGTCAAGATATTGGCTTTTGGCCAAAGGATACACTTAGAATTAAGATGCCAGAACTTTCCGTCATGACCTACTAGGCTGATTATTTAACACATCACCATGGACAGTGGACCTTGCAGAGGTACAAAGAGGAAAATTGAGTCATTTCAAGTAGAAGGGGCAATGTGTGTGTTACAGCCCCATTTTTATGTATAAAATATCCAGGAAAAAAGGAACTATTTAAGATATTCTACCAAAACTAGTGACTACAGTCTCTTAACTCTTGAAAACAAAAATTAGGGCAATTTGTTACTGTGTCTACTGAACATTCATTTTATACTAAAACCCTCTATTAGGCTCTTCCTAATATTTTATACTAAAACCCTCTATTAATCTCATTTAATCTTTACAACAGCCTTACTCATTTATTTAGCAGATAACTATAAGAAAATTATTGTTATTTTCATATTATAGATAAGGAAAATCATGCTCAGAAGTATTAGGCAACATACCTGATATAATGGAACAATTGTAGGCTAGAAGTATTTGAACTCAGATTTGCCTAATGCCAGAACTCTCTCTCTGCTAGTTGCCTTTGCCCATAGATGAGTAGAAAGCTTCTTTCCTTTCTGCTGAGTGATTTGGCAGCTATGAAATGCACCACTTAGATCTTCCCCAAAGAAAGAATTTTGTTGTCTGTTTTGAGAAGTGTGAGCCTCTGAGTGTAGAACTTTACAACCACAGCCACATTCACTATTCAAGCCAAGGATACATCTTCCTGGGAAGTTCCAGGTCAATGATTGAGTTCAGTGAGAGGACTAGGGCTGGCAATTTCTGTCCAACAATTGACTCCTATAATGGGCAATTTTTGCCCCATAGCTGACTGTTGGGTTAGGCTGCTTATTGCCTATTCAGAAATAAGTCATTTACCTCCTCCTCTCTACACCCTCCCTCAAAAATTACCTCAGGAATTAGAAAAGATATTGACCTAAAGGATTTCTTATATTTTTGTATTTACTAAACTAATTATATTACAATCCATAGTGTTAGGACTCTTTTTTCACCATTAGTCCTTTTGCTATCCTTAATTCAAAGTGTTTGGATAATAAAACCACTTCATATGCTTGGGAAAAAATAAAAGCACCACTAAAGAATATAAAAGTAGGCAGGGGTGCCTGGGTAGCTCAGTCGGTTGAGCGTCCGACTTCGGCTCAGGTCATGATCTCACAGCTCGTGAGTTCGAGCCCCGCGTCGGGCTCTGTGCTGACAGGTCAGAGCCTGGAGCCTGCTTCTGCTTCTGTGTGTCCCTCTCTCTCTGCCCCTAACCCACTCAAATTCTGTCTCTGTCTCTGTCAAAAATAAATAAACATTAAAAAAAAAAAGTAGGCAAAACCTTTATCTGAAATATCTCCCATTCCTCATCTTTCTTCCTGGCTGTGCCCACTTTTAAACATTTGAAACAATGTCTAGGAATTCTCTGCTGTTTAACAAAACTAAAAGGCAACCGATGGAATGGGAGAAGATATTTGCAAATGACATATTGGATGAAGGGTTAGTATCCAAAATCTATAAAGAACTTAGGAAACTCAACACCAAAAAAACAAATAATCCAGTGAAGGAATGGACAGAACACATGAACAGATACTTTTCCAAAGAAGATATCCAGATGGCCAACAGCCACATGAAAAGATGCTCAACATCGCTCATCATCAGAGAAATACAAATCAAAACCACAATGAGATACCACCTCATACTGGTCAGAGTGTCTAAAATTAACTGGTCAGAGTGTCTAAAATTAAGATATCCAGATGGCCAACAGCCACATGAAAAGATGCTCAACATCGCTCATCATCAGGGAAATACAAATCAAAACCACAATGAGATACCACCTCATACTGGTCAGAGTGTCTAAAATTAACAGCTCAGAAAACAACAGATGTTGGCGAGCATGTGGATAAAAGGGGAACCTTCTTGCACTGTTGATGCGAATGCAGACTGATACAGCCACTCTAGAAAACATTAAAAATTAAAAATAGAACTAATCTACAATCCAGAAATTGCACTAATAGATATTTATCCAAAGGATACAAAACTACTGATTTGAAGGGGCACATGCACCCTAATGCTTATAGTAGTGCTATCAACAATAGCCAAATTATGCAAAGATCCCAAATGTCAAGCAATTGATCGACTGATGAATGGATAAAGAAGATGTATACGTATATATATACGTATACACACACACACACACACACACACACACACATACATATTATACCTCTCAACAATGAAAAAGAATAAAATCTTGCCATTTGCAACAACATGGATGGAATTGGAGTGTATTATGCTAAGTGAAATAAGTAAGACAGAGAAAGACAGATACTATGATTTCACTTCTATGTGGAATTTAAGAAACAAAACAGATGAACATAGGGGAAGGGAAGGAAAAATAAGATAAAAACAGAGAGGGAGGCAAACCATAAGAGATTCTTAAATACAGAGAACAAACTGAGGGTTGCTGGAGGGGTGGTGGGTGGAGAGATGGGCTAAATGGGTGATGGGCATTAAGGAGAGCACTCGTTGGTATGAGCACTGAGTGTTATATGTAAATGATGAATTGATGAGTTCTCCTGAAACCAATACTACACTGTATGTTAATTAAATTAAATTTAAATAAATAAATAAATTTAAAAAGATAAAAGGAAAAAAAAGAAAGTAAATAAAATAAAACAATTTAGTGCACTTGCACTACCTCTTATCTCCCTTCCCAATTCCCCTATTTAAAAAATAAATTCTATGTATGTGTGTGTGCTTGTTTGTTCAGTAATCTAACTTGAAACTATACACTTAAATTTAAATTGATTGGAATTGGAATAGTTTATTTTAATTGGAAATTTGCCTTAAGTTACATATGTATTAAAACCTACTTTTAGAGTTATTCTAAAGGGATCTTGGGAGGTGGAAATAGAAAAATGTGTGTTCTATCTGTCACTTGGAACAGGAAACACTTTGTTTTTGCTGTCTATAGATCCTCAGTAAAGGACCCCTACATATTTTTTTGAACCAGGTAGAAACAAGTAGTTGTGGTTAGCAGAATGGGTAGACTACATAAGGAAGATAAAATTATCATGGTCAGTCCTTTCTTTTTTCTTTATCTTTTTTTTTTTTTTGGAAAGAGAGAGAGAAAGAGCATGAGAGCTGGGGAGGGAGGGGCAGAAGGAGAGGGAGAGAGAGAATCTTAAGCAAGCTCCATGCCCAGCAGAGAGCCCTATGCATGAAAAGCTCCGTGGGAGCTGATGTGGGATAATGATCTGAGCCAAAATCAAAAGTTAGATGCTTAACTTACTAAGCCACTCAGGCACCCCATGGGTGGTCCTTTCTTAAGCATCGATTTAAAATTAAACTAAAATATGATTTGATATAAAGTATCAAGGTTTTTATTCAGCTGATGAGAAAGCAAACTACCTTCCACAATCATTCCTTTAGTCTAATTTTTTATCCTTGTACTAATTCAAGTATCTTTTGACTGTAAGGAGCAGAATTCAATCCTTATTTGCTTACTCAAAAAAGTAAAATTTTGAAATAATATTTTGGGGTATTAATAATCTAAAAGAAGTTTAAACAGTCAACATAAAAATAGCAGAAATCAGGAAATCTCTGGAAGCCCCCAGCAGTCAGTGTTCACACACCCTGTTTCAGGGCAGGAAACTGGCAGCTTTATTGACTCCCACTCACTATACCCATTCTAAATTCTTGGTAGAGAGCTAGTCGGCGCCTCAACATTTGTTAGGAATCTGCCCATCAGTCACTGAGGTGTAGAGTTACTTAGTACAAAAGGAGCCAAATATCAGCCCTTTAAAAATGCTACTAAAACAACATATTAACAAAAATGACTGTGCTTTGTGTGGTGCCTATGGCTCTCACTTCACTCAAACAAACAAGATTTGAGGGTTCTGTGTCACAACAAAGTTCACTAGCCACTGGACCCAAAGGTCAAAACATCCTTAAAATAACTTTCCTGGCTGCTCTTGCTAAACAGGAAATTCAATAGCTCATGATGGCAACAAAAATCTTCCCTTTCTATGTATTTTTCATAGTTTCAGATGCAAAGCATACTAGGGCCTCAAAAAGCAGAAGGGAGTTTTACATTGTACTATTTACATACATTTATATTCCTACCAAACAAATAAATAAGCAAACAAAACCCAATAGAATAGAGTGTGGGGAAAAAAAAGTCAATCAATGAAAGGAAACAGAATAAATTATTAACCCTAAGGAGGCATTTCATGAATAAGTCAGTTGGCTCCAAGAATCATCTTATAGTAGCTTTCCACTTGAAAGTTAATATACAATTCCTAAAGTAGAGATTGTGACAGCCATGTCTGAAATAATAGAAATGTATAACTCAAAAAGATAACTTAATTCCCTCATTTTAGAGGCAAGAAAACAGTCTCAGAAAAGAGAAGTGGTTTTCTAAGACCAAATAGCTTGCTATTCCAAGAAGAAAATTCCAATCCAGATCTCCTGGCTTTAAATTCAGAGCTCCTCATTCTAGTTCCTAAAATGGTATTGCAGTTTTCCAAGACACTTGTATTCTGTTGGCTCTTTTGGTAATAATTGGGGCTATTCTACTGGGAAAACATCCTGCTGCCTTCTGTAAAATAATGATTTTTCACCAAACTGATTCTCTATTTTATTTTTAGGACAAGTACTTGTCTGGAAAGGTTAAAATTGTCAGTGATATAATTTTGGTTATTTTCAGACTTGTTTTTGAGGACATTTTATAAAGCTAAGCATTATGATTAAGCTATTGCTCTGAGATTTTAATTAATAATTAATTTTAATATTTTTTTCTGATGACTTCTGAATTTCTGGTTGCATTAGACCAAAATACCTTTAATAATTTCTTAATTAACTTCATTATCTAAATACTTATTTAAGCATAAAACAGGAGCTGACTGTTTTTGAATATGGGGATACAAAACAGAATAATATATGGTTTTTACTTTTGAGGAATTCATAGGATAAATAACTAAAGGGGAACATACATTAAAATAATTATAATGTAACATAATAAGACATACAATATAAAGGACTAGAGTATTATGGAAACCTCTAGTACTGGTACTTTTCACATATAAAAGATTATAGTTTGCTTTCCTCAAATATTTCACAATTTGGGAATTTCAGTATTATTTTCTATCTAATGCGGCAAATGCCCTATTGTGACTATAGTTTGCATGACAATTTTTAGGAAAATAGATATTAAATAACATGGAACTTTGCTAGAATCTTTGGAGTAAACAAAAAATTCAGACATACCTTTCCCACTCTATTTCTAATATAGAAATAAGATGTCAACAACGCAGAACAGAAAGTCGCAAATTTTATAAAAGCGTTCAGACAATGCTGTGGAAATTGAGAGATGGGAAAGGTCTTTTCTAGATAGGAAAAGTAGACCCCACCCACAATTTAGTCATTTAACTGGATGAATACGATCAAGATGGGAGAAATTTATCAAGGGCTAAGTGTTAAAGATATTTCTAAAATGTGAAAGGCGTCAACATGCTTAGTATTTATTTTGCAAGTATGGAAAAATCAACTAGATGTGTTTGGTTGAAGCACGAAGTATATCAAGAAGAGTGGTACAAAATGAGGTTTAAAAAGAAAGCTGGAGCCTAAATGCATAAGTTATTGACAGACAAGATTTGATTTAGCAATGTATCCAATAACCAGTTTGGAGTCATCGAAAGAATCTGAACTAGAGAGTTATGATACCAAGGTTGCATTTCAGGAAAATTAATCTAGTCTCAAGTAGTCTGCCTTGGAAGTGAGAAACACTGGAGGTGATAGAGATCAATCAGAACACTGTTTCAGTAACCTATGTACTGTATTATGAAGACCTAGATTAAGGCAGCAGCAGAAGAAATTGCTGAGAAATGCAACATATAAACTTGTGTTCACATTAAATATATGTACCTTGCATATTATTCCCATGTACGTTAGGATCTTTATTATATATAAATATATATAACATATACATTATGTATAATATATATATATTACATTCTTTCAAAATATTTGGCATAGGGTTTATTGTGTGTGTCACACAATATTGTGACACATGCACAATAAACCCCATGCCAAATATTTTGGAAGAATAAAACATATTTTTTTAAATGACAGTTACTCAAAATGTCATGTACTTCAGGAAAAAACAAAACAAAACAAAACAAAACAGAAACTAGAGTGGGTCTGAGTGGATCAATATGATGGATTTAATTTTGCCTTATGGGTAGGTGTATAAAGGAAATGAGATAGGAAAAGGCAAATTTTAAAAGTAATAATAAACAGGTATAAGGTGTCAGGAGAAGTTATGTCTTTGTCAGAAAGGGATATGGTTAAAATAAAGAGGAATATTAAGGAGCCGAGTGTAGGAGAGGCAGGAAAATACCTCCCTCCTCTTCCTACATAGGATCTCATATTCTTAAGCTTTTGAGTCTCAATTTTCTCATTTTTAAAATGGGGATAATATTACCCCTGCTGCTTGTTTGGCCATTATTAAGTTAGTAAATAAATGTCTTGGAACATTAGTATTTATTATGTACTCAATATTGTTGAATATTAGATGGTTGAGAAGTGGAAGATAGAAGCAGATAACAAGGGGCAAATTAAAATAAAATAAATGAAAGGGAAAATAAAGTGTACCGCCAACAGAACATGGCCAGATTCCTGACATATAGGAAGGTTTATATAATATTTTACTAAATGGTATTAAAACTCTGGGTTTCATAGTTGACTATACTTGTATTCTTTGGGATACAACTTTGGGGACTTAACTGATCCCAGTTATTCAACCACAGAAATAATAACACCATGAATCTTCAAACTGGCAATCAAATCAATCTGTATTTATATCTATAATAGGAAGCCATAATTCAGTCTTACTGGATACCCTGCTAATGAGATGTTTTGTCTTAGTGAGTTTCCCCATAAACTATGTTTTTAAATCTAAATTAAATGAGAAAGCCAGTATCCCATGGCTCCCTGGGATTTGCCCAGAGACAAATTCCTCTAAAATTCCAAAGTCCTTTGCTGCATTGCTTTAATGTTTCTATTAAAATGCCCATGAAAATTAAAAAGAAGACAATGCATACTTGTATGTTTAAAAACAAGTTAAAAAACATTTTTAACCGCAGTGCACAGTATAGTTGTCTGTCTCTCTTTCCCTTACTGCAATTTGCTGAGCAATTTGAAGAAAATTTGTGATCTGCAGTGCACCCTGCAGAGACTCAGCATCATCCTGCTGTTTCTGCAAGAGGAAACTATAAACTCTGCTTGGGTTTTCCCACACAATTATAAGATAATTAAGCTTAGCTCTTTAAGGATGAGTTCAGGACTAGAACCGGTCTCTTCTTGGCTAAATAGTGCTCTGAGGGCAAAACACTTAATTATAAAAGATCATCTTAAACACACACACACACACACACACACACACACGAGAGTAATCTAGGTTCTTTGTAACAGCATCTATAGAAAATGCTGCCATTTTTTTCATGGATTTAAATGTTTTGCAAACCAAAGGCTTTCTAATTGCAAGTGAAAAGAAATAGAAATACACTGCTTGAGAGAAGGTAACACACATGTAACCCTCACTGAGCAAAATAAGAGTATTAGAAGCCAATGGAGAATTTTCAGCATTTACACACCTGAAAAACATACAAGAAACCAATAGTTTAAGAAAAAAAAGGAGGTTTCGAGGAACTCTCAGTTATTGAATCTCTACAGTCATTTCTGCTTTTTGGCTGTGTTTAGTGAACAGGAAGCAGATGGAAGAACTTGCCCTCGTAGATTTCTTTTAAAAGAAGCAAAATAAGATGCTCCAGATAGATGCACATACATGACTTCTTTACTTGCCTACCCTGGTGAGTTGGCTGGACTTGGTAGAAAAATAAATACTGAAGTTTTGTCTCTCAACCTGTTTTACAACTGTGTAATGAGCCTATAATCTCTTATTTCAAAGGATGTTGTAAGATTTAAATAAGATATGTATGTAAAAGTGTTTATTGAAGTTCTGAAGATAAAGTACTCAAGATGTGTTGAACAAATCAGGTCTATCATTTACATATTTAATATATCTATGGAAATTATGGTTAAAACAAGACAGATTACTTTTGTTTATAAAGTTTGGGTGAAAAGGAATAAAATATAATCTCACAGACCATGTGACTTGAAGCTCAATAGCTCCAATTTCAAACCTAAACCTCTGACTATTTATTCTATAGGTCTTGGGATATAAAAGAGCATCACTGATGATCTTATTAAAGTTCTAGGAGGCTTCTCCAAAGTGCAAAACTTTGACTTGGAGAAATGCATGATGAGGAGAGGTAAATCCAGGGACAGTGACCTGTCCTTTTTGATATCAGAGGATTTTTTGAGAGATGCATGGGTTCTCAGGAAGATGCTAAAAATCAAAGGAGAATTTAGAAAAAGTTTGGAACCTCAGAGAAAGGGAGCCAGTGTAGAATGTGGCTTTTGTTCTCATTACATTATCCAATCAGATTTTACTAGAGAGTCATTTACTGGTAGTTCTAAAACAGTTTCTTTGCCCCACTTAGCTCCTCTCTCGTGTGTATAATTTGTCAGCCAGAATTGTATAGAAAAAAGCTGTTAGCAGCTTGATTTGGTCACCAAACTCTAACCTCAACCTTCAACATCATTAAGTCACACTGTGCTAATATAGACACTTGCAATAATTTGGACATAGGAAGGGCTCCTTTGGGTTTCTTAGTTGTTGTTTTTTTTTATTGCCTGCTAAAAATATCAAGCACTGAGTTAGATCCTAAGAATAATAAAAATACTCCCTTCTTCCCTCAAGATATGCACAGCCTGGTGCAGGAGAAAGAAAAGTAAACTGAAAATGTTAACACAATGTTCAAAATGGTATAAGGAAACAAAAGAGAGACATAGTAAATATACCTGGGGATAAGAAAGTCTTTGAAGAGTAAATGAGACCTGTGCTGTGTTTTGAATGACGAGTAGCTCTTGATCAAGTAGGCAGTGTTAGAGGGGACTCCAGTTAGAAGAAATAGTAAATTCAAAGGTATGAAGTGACAATGAAGTAAAGTATGTTCTTGAGCTTTCAATTTGGTGTAACTGCCATGTAGAGAGGTGGTGAGGAGAGTGGAGAGAGAAAAGGCCACACACGGTAATGGAGGTTTACTCAGCCTTTAGACACTATGGGATAGGAAATACGTATCCTTTGAAAAGTTTTAAGCAGCAGGAAGAAGGGTAATGACCTAATTTGTTTTTGGAAGATTGCTATAGCAGTTGGATGCATAAAATTACAACTATATTACTCAAGGAATACAGAGTACAGCAAGAAGAAGAGAGTGAGTGTATCTCCCAATTTTCTACCTCACCCAATTATAATGGAAAGAAACAATAGTCTAAAATTGTACATATTTTTATGTAAAAATTCAAAAAAGAAATGACTATATATATAAGCTAAACTTTAAACTTTAAACAAGATATTTGGTTTGAAATTAGTTACTATAAGAGTATAAATAAATTATTTTACTATAAAATATATACATTTCTGATTGCAAATGATAAGAAAATTGCTACATCACACAAGAAAGCTTCATAAATGTAAATTCTACCTCCATCACAACCTCTCGTCTCAAAATTTGACTGGAACCCAGATGACATAATCATATCATGTATAAATAAGGATGGTTTTATTTGTTCTTTTTTTAATCACAATAACGTTTACTTAGGTTTTGTGCCTCATTGCACTAGCTGGGCTGACCCATAAATGTTGAATAGAAATAATGATACTAGGTCCCTTTACCTCCTCCCTGATACAGGGGAAAGCTTTCAAGTGTGATATTGTTTGCTGTGAGGGTTTTTAAATGCCCTTTATCAAATTAAAGCTGTTTCTTTCTGGTCTGGTAAGATTTTACTTTAATCATACATGAGAGTTGAATTCTATCAAATGCTTTTTATTACTGTGAAATAATCATATAATTTTCCTTGTTTATTTTGTTGACTTGGTGAGTTACACTGATTGATGTTCTAATGTTAAACCAACCTGCATTCCTGAAACAAAGCCAAATGACTGTAATGGATTAACTTTAAAAAAAAATATTATTTTGTTGCTGCATTCAATTTGCTAATACTTTGCTTACAGTTTTCACGTATAGTTCATGAAGAGAATGAGCTATAATCTTCTTGTGATGACCTTATCAAATTTTGGCATTTAGTTGACACTGGCCTTATAAAACTAAATGAAAAGAGTTCTTCCTCTTTTTAAAATTTACTTAAGGTTCGGGGCGCCTGGGTGGCTCAGTCAGTTAAGCGTCCGACTTCAGCTCAGGTCACGATCTCGCGGTCCGTGAGTTCGAGCCCCGCGTTGGCTCTGGGCTGATGGCTCAGAGCCTGGAGCCTGCTTCCGGTTCTGTGTCTCCCTCTCTCTCTGCCCCTCCCCCGTTCATGCTCTGTCTCTCTCTGTCTCAAAAATAAAACCGTTAAAAAAATTAAAAAAATTAAAAAAAAATTATTTAAGGTTCAAGTTATTTTTTCTGTACATGTTTGGCAACTTTTCCAGCTGAAGCCAACTGGGCCTGAGATTTCTTTGTGGGAGAGTATAATTTAATTTAATTTAATTTAATTTAAAATTTTAAATTTATATTCAAGTTAGTTGGGGTGCCTGGGTGGCTCAATCAGTTAAGCATCTGACTTCAGCTAAGGTCATCGTCTCAGGGTTTGTGAGTTTGAGCCCCTCATCAGGCTCTGTGCTGACAGCTCAGAGCCTAGAGTCTGCTTCAGATTCTGTGTCTCCCATGGGGCGTCTGGGTGGCGCAGTCGGTTAAGCGTCCGACTTCAGCCAGGTCACGATCTCGCAGTCCGTGAGTTCGAGCCCCCGTGTCAGGCTCTGGGCTGATGGCTCAGAACCTGGAGCCTGTTTCCAATTCTGTGTCTCCCTCTCTCTCTGCCCCTCCCCCGTTCATGCTCTGTCTCTCTCTGTCCCAAAAATAAATTAAAAAAAAAAAAAACGTTGAAAAAAAAAAACCAAAAAACAGATTCTGTGTCTCCCTCTCTCTCTGCCCCTCCCCTACTGATACTCTATGTCTCTCATTGTCTCTCAAAAATAAACATTTTTAAAAATTTACATTCCAGTTAGTTAATATACAGTATAGTATTGGTTTCAAGAGTAAAATTTAGTGATTCATCACTTAACATATAACACCCAGCGCTTATCCCAACAAGTGCCTTCCTAAATGCCCATCACCCATTTAACCCATCCTCCTGCCCACCTCCCCTCCAGCAACCCTCAGTTTGTTCTCTATAGTTAAGAATCTGTTTCATGGCTACAGTGTTGGTGGGAATGAAAACTGGTGCAACCACTCTGGAAAACAGTATGGAGCTTCCTCAAAACGTTAAAAATAGAACCATCCTACCATCCAGCAATTGCACTACTAGGTATTTATCCAAAGCATACAAAATACTAATTCAAAGGGACACATACACTCCAATCTTTGTAGCAGCATTATCAACAATAGCCAAATTAATGAGAAAGAATGAAATATGGCCTTTTGTAGCAACGTGGATGGAACTGGAGAGTGTGATGCTAAGTGAAATAAGCCATACAGAGAAAGACAGATACCATATGGTTTCACTCTTATGTGGATCCTGAGAAACTTAACAGAAACCCATGGGGGAGGGGAAGGGAAAAAAAAAAAAAGAGGTTAGAGTGGGAGAGAGCCAAAGCATAAAAGACTGTTAAAAACTGAGAACAAACTGAGGGTTGATGGGGGGTGGGAGGGAGGGCAGGGTGGGTGATGGGTATTGAGGAGGGCACCTTTTGGGATGAGCACTGGGTGTTGTATGGAAACCAATTTGACAGTAAATTTCATATATTAAAAAATAAATAAATTAATTAATTAAAAAAAAAAAAAAAAACAATAGCCAAATTATATAAAGAGCCCAAATGTCCACTGACTGATGAATGGATAAAGAAGTTGTGGTATATATACACAATGGAATATTACTCAGCCATAAAAAAGAACGAAATTTTGCCATTTGCAATGACATGGATGGAGCTAGAATGTATTATGCTGAGTGAAATAAGTCAGTCAGAGAAAGACAAATATCATATGATTTCACTCATATGTGGATATTAAGAATATCCACTACTACTAAGAATACTTAGTAAGAATACTACTAAGAATATTAGTACTACTAGTTTTTTGGTGGAGTCTTTAGGGTTTTTTATATATGATATCATATGTAAATAGCGAAAGTTTTACTTCTTTCTTACCAATTTGGATGATTTTATTTCTTTTTGTTGTCTAATTGCTGTGATTAGGACTGCCAGCACTATGTTGAATGAAAGTGGTAAGAATGAACATCCTTATCTTGTTCCCAATCTTAGGGGAAAATCTCTGAAGTTTCACCAGTAAGTATGATACTAGCTGTGGTTTTTTCATATACGGCCTTTACTATGTAGAGGTACATTCCCTTCAAACCTATTTTTTGATGGTTTTTATTATGAATAGATATTGTACTTTGTGAAAATACAATGACGCTTTTTTTTAACGTTTATTTATTTTTGAGACAGAGAGAGACAGAGCATGAACGGGGGAGGGTCAGAGAGAGAGGGAGACACAGAATCTGAAACAGGCTCCAGGCTCTGAGCGGTCAGCACAGAGCCCGACGCGGGGCTTGAACTCACGGACCATGAGATCATGACCTGAGCCGAAGTCGGATGCTTAACCGACTGAGCCACCCAGGCGCCCCTACAGTGATGCTTTTTTCTGCATCTTTTGAAATATTTTTTTATTCTTTCTCTTACTGATGTGATGTATCATGTTGATTGAGTTGTAAATATTGAACCACTCTTACATCCCCAAAATGAATCCCATGTGATCACGTGAGTGGTTTTTAAATGTATTGTTGGATTCACTTTGCTAATATTTTTTTTGAGGATTTTTGCATCTATGTTCATCAGATATTGGCCTGTAGTTCCCTTTTTTTGTTGTGTCTTTATCTGATTTTAGTATCAGGGTAATGCTGGCCTTGTAAAAAGAATTTGGAAGTTTTCCTTCCTTTTCTATTTTTTGGAGTAGTTTGAAAATAATAGGCATTAGCTCTTCTTTAAATGTTTGGTAGAATTCACCTGTGAAACTCTCTGCTTCTAGACTTTTGTTTGTTGTGAATTTTTTGATTACTGATTCAATTTCATTGCTGGTTATCTCTGTTCAAATTTTCTATTTCTTCACGGTTCAGCTTTCATAAGTTATATGGTTCTAGGGATTTATCCATTTCTTCTAGGTTGTCCAGCTTGTTGGCATATATTTTTTGTGATATTCTCTTATAATCCTTTATGTTTCTGTGGTGTCAGTTGTTATTTCTCCTCTTCCATTTCTGATTTTGCTTTAGTCTTATTTCTTTCTTTCTTTCTTTCTTTCTTTCTTTCTTTCTTTCTTTCTTTCATTTTGATGCATCTGGATAAAGATTTATCAATTTTGTTAATTTTTTTAATTTTTTATTTATTGTCATTATTATAATAATACTTATTATATTATTGCTAGCTAACATACAGTGTAGTCTTGGCATCGAGAGTAGATTCCTGTGATTCATCACTTACATACAACACCCAGTGCTCATCCCAACAAGTGCCTTCCTCAATGTGCATCATCCATTTTCCCCACTCCAAACCCCCCATCCATCAACCCTCAGTTTGTTCTCTGTATTTAACAGTCTATTATGGTTTGCTTCTCTCTCTGTATCTTATTTTTCCTTCCCTCCCCGTATGGTCATCTGTTAAGTTTCTCAAATTCCACATATGAGTGAAATCATATGATATCAGTCTTTCTCTGACTGATTTATTTTGCTTAGCACAATACCCTCCAATTCAATCCACATTGTTGCAAATGGCAAGATTTCATTGTTTTTCATCATCAAGTAGTATGCCACTGTGTATATATACCACATCTTCTTTATCCATTCATAGGCTGATGGACTTTTGGGATCTTTACATAATTTGGCGCTTGTTGATAGTTTTGCTATAAACATTGGGGTGCTATAAACATTCAAATCAGCACTCCTATATCCTTTGGATAAATTCAAAGTAGTGCAATTACTGGGTCATAGGTAATTCTATTTTTAATTTTTTTGAGGAATTTCCACACTGTTTTTCCAGAATGGCTGCACCAGTTTACATTCCCACCAATGGTGCAAGAGGGTTCCCATTTCTCCACATCCTTGCCAACATCTGTTGTTTCCTGAGTTGTTAATTTCAGCCACTCT
The DNA here is from genome assembly GCF_028018385.1 of Neofelis nebulosa. Taxonomy (NCBI): domain Eukaryota; kingdom Metazoa; phylum Chordata; class Mammalia; order Carnivora; family Felidae; genus Neofelis; species Neofelis nebulosa. The sequence goes on from NC_080793.1 coordinate 29,021,558, forward strand.
GACTGGTGTGAGGTGTTATCTCAATGTGGTTTTGATTGGTACTTTTCTGATGATGAGTGATGTTGAGTACCTTTTCATGTTTCTATTAGCCACCATATAGATGTCTTCTTTGGAAAAGTATCTCTACATGTCTTCTGTCCATTCCTTCACTAGATTATTTGTATTTTGGGTGTGTATGCTCACAAGTTGTTTGCATGGTCCTCTTCAACAACAGACACACAGCCACTGCAGAGATGGGCTGGTTAGGGCCACACTGCAAAGTACATGTGTGCTGGGCACACAGTTTTGACAAGGGGCACACATCCTCTGTGGGAGGTGACCAGCTGCCACACCCATCCCATGGCCCTCCAAAGCATGTGGTTGAGAGATGTGGTGTTGGCAAAATTTGCACCAATCTTCTGGGGGAAGGGAGCTGCAGCACCAAGACCTAGCAGGCCTGACTGGAGAGGGTGGGGCATGGTGTAAGGAAGTTATGTAGTGAATGTCAGTGCCAAGGTGGTTCCTGTAAATGGCTGTGTGTTTATGCTGGAGGGTGAGGGAGGGAAATGGTGTTTGCCAACTCCTTTATTCCTGGATAAATCCACCAGAGATTAGTAAATAACTCTCCCTCCCGTATGTCCTAGGTGTTTATCAAACTGTTGCTTCTGAGGCACCTGGGTGGCTCAGTCGGTTGAGCATCCGACTTGAGCTCAGGTCATGATCTCACAATTTGTGAGTTTGAGCCCCTCATCTGGCTCTGTGCTGACAGATCGGAGCCTGGAGCCTGCTTGGGATTCTGTCTCCCTCTCTCTCTGCCCCTCCCCCACTTGTGCTCTGTCTCTCTCTGCCTATCAAAAATAAATAAAATATAAAATACAATACAATAAAATACAATAAAATACAATTAAATTAAAAAACTGTTGCTTCTGAGCTGTACTTCCATGGGCTGTTTGTTGTACGGTCTCTTTAAGAGCAGGGATTTGATTTTCTATTCCTCTCCCAACTCTGGCACAGCCAAGCCTGCTGGTTTTTAAAGTTCCAGGCTTTAAGTCCCTCTGGTTGTAAGAACTCAGAAAATTCACCTCCTCTGGTTTTCAAAGCCAGATGTTATGAGATTCATCTTACTTGTGCAGGCTTCCTGGTACAATAACTTGAATCATCTTAATAGCTTGAGTCATGTTCCCATTATTATTCTGATATTGAGAATTTATACCTACATGTGTGTGCATTTTTATCTCCATCAGTCTCCATCAGTCTTGTTGGAATTATCAGTTTACTAACCTTTTCAAAAAATCAACTTTTGACTGCGTTGCTTTTATCTTTATAAGTCTGTTTTGTATTTCATTTATTTTTGCCCTTCTCTTGTTTTTTTCTATTTTCTTAGTGATTGATGTATTGTTCATATTCTAACTTTTTGTACAGATACTTAGATCTTTGATTTTAGCCTCTCTTTTCTCTAACATGTTCTAAACATGATTAGTTTCATTCTACAAGTTTCATCTTATCATCATTCAGTTAAAAGTATTTTCTAACTTACATTGTGATTTTTAACTATTTTTTCTTGTGAAATTCCCTTTTTTTGTTTTATTTTATGTTGGGGTGCTGGGTGGCTCAGTTGGTTAAGTGTCTCACTTCAGCTTGGGTCACTATCTCATGGTTCATGAGTTTGAGCCCTGCATCAGGCTCTGCACTGGTGGTATGGAACCTGCTTGGGATTCTCTCTCTCCCCTTCCCCACTTGCACACTTGCTCTCTCTCTCTCTCTCAAAATAAGTAAGTAAGCTTTTAAAAAATTTTTTTAAATTTTATGTTATCACTATAGATGCATTGACTTTGTTTTCGTTGGTGTTTGCATGATATACCTATTTTCTTCCTTTAATTCCTAACCTTTCTGTGTCTATCTCTTATAAACACTGTGTAGTAAATTTTACATTATATTCAGTATGGCAATCTTTGTGCTTTAATAGGAGAACTGATCCATGTACATGTAATGCAACTGCTGATATACTTGAATTTATATTTATCATAATACTAAATGTTTACTATTTTATCACATGTTTATGTATCATTTTGACCCATATAAATCTACTGTTTAAGTTCCATATATTTGGGATTCTTTTTTATCATATTTTTTAATTCATTTTTTAACTGTATATTTGTCAGAAACTATACTCAGTATGCTTCTAGTCCTTTCAGATATCTTGAAAATTGTTCATAGTGTAGTATTTGGTGAATAATTCATATAATTCTGTTTTTGTAATTTCACTGTCTGAGTTACACACGTCTGTGTTTTAATATTTTCATCCTGTTTCTTGATACTTGCTATGCATGATTTCTTATTGAATGCCATACATGTATATGAAAAATTGTTGATGATGTTATTTTCCTCCAGAAAAGTATGCACCCTACCTGCTGATAGACAGCTAGAATTACAGGATCACCACAACCCAATAGGGGACTGAATTGACTTGATGTGGAGTTTAAGCCTTTATAGGGTTCATTCTACTTCTGGTTTACCCTTGCTCCCAGAGTGTAGACTTCCGGGGTCTTTACCAGGGACTGTCTGTTTGGAAATTCTTGAACAAATTTTTATCCTTGGCATTGTATGAGAAAAGAAAATTCTGGTCTGTGTTTCAGACTCTTTCTGCTTAGAGTCTTAACCTAGTGCTTTATGTAAGGAATTTGAAAATTATCTCAAATATAAAAGTGCTAACTTTTCTGGTTCTCTGTACTTTACTTCTTTTTAGTTGTTTGGTTCTCAAATATTGGCTTTTTGGAAGTCCTATATTCAAACTTTTGGCTTCCCAGTGCCATATGATTTTAGAAAGGACTGCTGGATTCTATACCTCTTAACATATTATCAGATTGCAGTTGTCAGATGAGGAATGATGATGCCTTGGGCCAACTGGTGTTGGAGAGGATAAAGTGATGTAGAAATAAGAGGACTTGGTTACAAACTGGGTGAGGGTTTTTCCAAAAGTGCTGGGTGAAAAGAAAAAAAATTAGAGTGAAATATGAAATTTTCCATAGAAAATGGGAAGACATAGAAGTGGCATTTTGAAATTGAAGAAGAGATAGGTTATTTAAGAAATGTGCTGTCACATTTCATTAAGATTTTGGAAAATCAGTTTCTCATATCATACAGTCAAAAAAGTTCCAAGAAGATTACAGCATTGAGTGAAAAACCTGAGAACCAAATTTAATAGAATAAAATATAGATATTTATCTTATTTTTACTTGAGGAAGGTCTTTATAATTTTAGAAAAATAAAGGAACAAATCAATGGATAAAATTGAAAGACTTGACTATGACTATTTAAAAACTTCTCAACAGTAAAAATATAATTAGCTTAAAAAATACAAATGACAAGAGGGAAAAGTTAGTATTATAAGTCTTGAAAAAGGATTGCTATTCCATAATTATCAAGGGTAGTTGGATGGATAAATTAGAGATGTTTTAATAAAAATGAAGGATAAATATACAGGAGGAAAGATCTAACACAAAGCCTGTATGTAATAAGCTCTAAATGAATATTGGAGGTTTGAAACTGGCCTGCTCTGACTAAGTAGACACACATTAAAATGTGTGAATTTTATCCAAATGGCAGTGGAATGATGGTAAAAGACCATCACATGACTAAGAAAAGTGATCCTTGCTACTATGTGGGGAGTGGTCCATTGTGGTCCAGTCCAGAAGCAAGAATGCTGGTTAGAATCTTGCAGGAAGCATATTGTTTTAAATATCATCTCTTGATGGAGTAAGGAATGTCATTACAAATGACATTCTAGGAACTCATGCCATCCCTGAGGTTTCACTTATACTTCATTTACATCTAGAAAGCAGTCCTGTTCTCTCTAAATAAACACCTACAAAAAACTTATCTTTTATTATATACTTTTCAAGTTATATACGTCACATATTTTCTCCATGTTCCAGACCTCTCAGCTTCTGGCCAAATATCTTTCAATTTAAAGTGTTTTATGTTTTATACTTCATTTTATGATTGTGAAATTAAAACTGCTGCCTTTTATAGAGATTGTGCCTGTATTTGATTCTGATTGTTAAAAATTTGGGCAAAATCTTTGACCTGGTAAGGCTCTTTCCTGGGACTTTATCAAACTTAAACAATCCAAAAGCAGATAAATAAGAATATCTGGAACAAAAGAATTATAAATTATTAATTGAATAACATAATATGCTCTATATCACAATAAAATAATATAGAGCCATTAAAATGACTATTATAAAGACTGTAGCAACTGGAATATCCTTATGAATCATTCATCCAGATTATAAATGTGTATCTACACTATAGCTAAAACACTGTAAAAATGATACATATTTGGGGCCAGGTCTGGAAAAGATCAGTGGAGATGAAAGTAGTTTGATTCACAGAGGTGATCAAACATTAGTTTTCAAACTATAGTGTGCAAGTGAATCATCTGAAATACTCCTTTAAAATTCACATTCCCAGGCCCACCCTAAGAGATTTAGATTTAATTACTCCGAAGAGGAACTTCAGAACTTACATATTTAAGAAAGCATTCTCAAGTGATTCTGAGGCAGTACATAAGTCGTTCACTGTTGGTGACATTGTGACAGGTCAGAGATGATTTAAAGGATTATAACCACAGTGTCATAATCCACTAATGTGGTTATGCTGTTTGCTCCACAAATATGAAAATTGCGGGGGAAATCAGGAATACACTGCATTCGATTGTTCAATTGTTTGACCAACCCTTAGTCAAAATGTGATAGACTGAATTTTATACAGCTAATGTATAAAATTATGACATCTGTATATTTCTGACCAACATCATTACTTTTCTTATTGTTGCTTATATTTGTGCGACTCTATTTTTCCCATCTACTCCCTAGGAAGAGACAGACTCCATTTGGTAACTTACTGCTATTCAGTTCTCAGTATTGAGCAGGGAAAAGAACAAATTTACAGCAGTTCATTAATTGAGGAGGACTTTAATTGATAGTTCTTTAATGAAGAGGGATGGTGTTCAGTTTACCGTCATGGATTCAGTATCTACCTTTCTGTGTGAACCTACATTTGCTGTATCTCAGCTATCTTTCTGCTTCCTCAAACCTGGTTTTCCTTTTTCCTGTTGAAACAGATCCCGTCTATGACCCAACTCACATCATACCCTACTGTACTCTTGCTAGCACTTTCCCTAGGTTATTGAATTGCCTCTCTTGGGTAAGCTTACTAGTTTGCTTCCTGCTTTGAATGGACTTATTAGTAGGAAGCCTATTATAGCTGTAACCTGCTGTTATTTACTTAATGATTGCTACCTAAATGACTAATATACCTAGAACTGTGACTGGTACATATTTAGCAAGTGCACAGCAAAGACCAGTGATTATTCATTCCCTCTGCTGGTCTGGACACTTTAGATATCAGCGTTAGCCCTAACCCTAACCACCTGTGCATCTACTGGATACTTGGATTAGACTTTAAATAAATTAACAATCATGATTTCATGAATGTCTCACACCTTCATCTCTTTTCTAGTTCCTGTTTCATCTTTCTCCTCATCTATTCATGGGGATGAAGCTCCATGCCAGTCTGTACTCAATCCTGTATTTATAACATTAGATTAGAATTTATATGTAATTTCTAATGAAGATAGGGAAGGAACATTAATAGTTACCTTCCCAAAGTATACTATACAACTAACCCTAGACTGAGAAGGAAAAGGAGACAGTACTATCTTAGGTACTTGGCACACATAATTAAATTTATTCTCACAATGATAACATATTACATGAGGAAACTGAAGTTTGGAAATATCAGAGGTATAAGTAATGTGACAGAAGTAAAATTTCAGCTCATATCTACCTGGCTCGAATGATTTTTTTTTTGCCACTATATTAGAATGGCAGTCAACTTACCTGGTTTTTTGAATTTAGTTTAGAAGGTAGAAACAAACCATTTAGAAGGAAAGGCTTATTGTTAGCAGCATTCAGTCATTGACTAAAGGCTTTTAGATTGTGTGTTTTTGTTTTTCTAGAACTGCTTGTCTCAACTATTTGACTCTTGTATAACTTTAAATTTTCATCAAGGCCAAAAATAATGAAAGAGAGAAGAAAGATGAGGTTTTAAGTGGAAATACTATGGACAAATTCTCAACATAAAATTAATATGCAGGGCAAATGGGGAACTGAGCAAAAATGATTAATTGCTCATTAAAATTTACCTTGGTATTAAAGTGTGTCAAGGGCATATAGTTCTGAAAGGCTATCGGACGAGACTAAGAGTGTGAGAAAAATAAGAAATGACTATGAGGTCATTCTTTTGTTCTAATTCTGTGAACTTAATAGCATGGGAACCATTTCATAATGACTGACATGATGATACAGATCAAAAATGAACAATACAGCAATACAAATTAAGAGGCTGGTGTTAGCCTGACTTAGGATAGGAATAATGAATAAGCAAGGTCAGGTCAGGTGAGAATTTTTCTTTTATTTAAGAGCTTTAAACAGAAATTAAATTGCAGTTTGTATTTTAAAGATATCAGTATCTTTTCCATTTAAATACTCATGGAGACAGTTAAAGATAATACAAAAAAAAATCATTCTGAGAGCTAAATATGTGTGTCAACCATTGGAAGAAGACCCAGAGGAATTTCCATGAACCACCAGAAGTAGATAAAACTGGATTGAGAAACACCATTATGATCTATGTATTGAATCCTGTTGGGAAGAAGTGGGGATTGAGAATAAGAAATCACTATAAAATATAGTTTTATTTTTTCCAAGTTAACTTGAAAAGTGAATTAAAACAACCTGAACAACTACAGATTTACCCTGTGGGTATACTTTCTTTACAAATAGAGTCAGGGCCACATGCTGCCCTCCTCTATCCCTCATCAATATTTCTCTTTTCATCCATTCAAAGAAACAGACTCTCAGAGTACAATATAGCAGGTAGGAGAAGGAGAAGACTAATAGTGTAGTGTATTTCTTGTTGTATTTTTTCATAAAGTGATGTATGTGCAGAGAGAGACAAGAATAATATTGAGGTGAATAATGCTAAAGATTGTAGGATTTTATGTGCTCTATTTAATGGGAAAAGAGTCAGAGATACTTTTCACCTCACATTTACTTGCTGATGTACTCAAATTAAGACAATCTTAATTTATATCAACATAAATTCAATTTTTGTCAATTTAATGTGCTTTTAACTCTTACATTTAATTCTTCACATTCTAATATTTATAATCTTGATTATTATTTACATTATTTTATTTGTACCTTATTATATTTATTTTCAGTTCACATCTCTTTCATTTTTCTGACTTTTCATTTTTGTTCTGGCAGCCCTTTTTTTTAGGATTACATATTTACAATGTTTGAAAATATTTGGTGGTGCAAATATCACTGATTTGTCTTTCAAAAATGTTGACTTGCCTATCTAAGCCCGCCATTCCTCTCAATTACTTTAGCTATTCTCAAATGTATGCCTGCAATTTTGGATATTGATATTGTAATGAAACCAAAAATTACTTATGGAAGATTTGTGACCTTTATGAAATTCATTCTTCACATAAAGGAATTTCCTGAAATACTGTATAGCTTTGATGAGAATTGTGACATTTCTTATGTAGAGTTCCTACACATTTCTTGGTAATTTATTTTTAAATGTATATAAAATATTTTATTCCTTTGTATTATCAAGCTGGTATTACTTTTATGAAGGAAATGTATTAGCATTTAAATTAGAAGACTATGATGAGAATTTGGAATAGAATAGAGCATTGATTAATAGACTAGATGATTCAATCAAATAATGCTTTTACCTGAGTAGGAGCTTAAATTCTAATGAGTGGGAAATTAGGTAATGACATGACTCAGATTCAGAGGCAAAAACTCCATGACTACCTCCTTCTATAAGTTGCAAAATTCCTATTTTTGATTTTAATTTGAGTTAAGTATAACCTATCATTGTCACAGACAAGTATATGGTCATGTCATCGCCAATATTCCCTTTTATTAGGAATCCTCAGCAAAATTTTGAAAGTTTATCCCTAAATTTGAATGACACAAGTATTTCCTAAGTGAGGATACATCTGATCATCCAGGGAATCTAGAAGTGAGAATATAATAGCTTGAGGAAAGCAGGATATAAATTTTTTAGTTATGAAAGAAACTGGTTTTCCAGGCAGCTAGAGACAACAAAGTCAGTGTATTAAATAACCTCCCAAGATCTCTTCCACAAAATATGTAATATTACTTAAAGATAAAGGAAGCTGAATTTTAAAATAGCTATTATGAAATGAAAGAAATCAACAGATATTAGTACCATGCACCCACTGGTCCAGGGCAGAGAAATACTCAGAGGAATAATAACTTTGAACTTCCCAGATTTGGCAAAAAGGTATAACCCACAGGTTCAAGAGCTTAATGAAGTCTAAACAGAATAAACTCAAAGTAATTCACATTTAATGCATCATGGTCAATCATCTGAAAGCCAAAGAAAAGAAAAAGATTGAAAGCAGTGAAAAGAAGACACCAAGTGCTGAAAGAAAAGAATTGTCAACTCACTATACTATATCCAAAGAAAACATCTTTCAGAAATGAAGGAGATATCAAGACATTCTCAGATTAAGGAAAACTAAGAGAATTTGTCACCAACAGATCTACCTTAAGGAATGGCTAAATAAATTTTTCTGAACAGAGGAAAATGATAAGAGACCTTAGAACATCAGAAAGAGAAAAAAAACAAAATAAGCAAAGATGTAGGCCAATACAATAGACTTTTATTCTCCTCTTAGGTTTTGTGAATTATGTTTGACATTGGAAGCAAACATTAGAGTCTTATGTGGTTTAAATGTATGTAGAGGAAATATTTAAGACATATACTATGAGCAAAGGAGGGTAAAGGGACATAAAGGGAGGTAAGAATAGTAAAAATATAATACAAGTAGACTGTGATAAGTTTTGCATATGTAATATAATATCTAGAACAATAACCAAAATAGCTATACAAAGAAATACACTAAAAAACACTATAGATACATCAAAATAGAATTGTTCAAATCAAATATTGTTCAGTTATCCCACAGAAAGACAGGACAAAAGAAACTAAATAAAAAGTAAAATGGCAGACTTAAGCCTCAACATATCAATAGTTACATTAAAGGCAAATGGTCTAAATATACCAATTAAAAGACAGAGATTGTCGGAGTGAATTAAGTAACATGCTCAACTATATGGTCTCTACAAGACATTCACTTCAAATATAACAATTTAGGTGGGTTGAAATTAAAAGGATGGTAAAAAAGATGTATTATGTGAGCATTAATCAAAAGAAAACAGGAATAGCTATATCAATCAACTTCAGAACAATGAAGATTACCAGAGGCAGAGAGGGACATTATATAATAAGATGATTAATCCTCTAAGAGGACTTACTGATACTAAACGCACCAGACAACAGAACTACAAGGTATGTTGAGAAAAAGTTGATAGAACTGAAAGGAAAAATAGACAAATCATCAGTGAAAGTTAGAGATTTTAACATCCCTCTATCAACAGTTGATAGAATATATAGACGGAAAATCAAGATGGATTTAGAAGAACCGAACAAGGACATTAACCAACAGCATATAATTGATACTTACAGGACACTCCATTCAACAAAGATAAATACACATACAAGTGTCCATGGAACTTATACAAAGTACATCATAACCTGGCCATAAAACAAATTTCACCAAATTTAAAACAATTAAAAATACATAGTAGGTTCACCGACTACATGGAAGTAAACTAGAAATCTATTATAGAAAGATAACAGGATAATCTCCAAACAGTTGGAAACTGAAACATTTCTTAATAACCCAGGGTTAAAGAGGAAACACCAAGGTAAATAAAACAATTGCTCTGTTACGTATTTACCCAAAGGATACAAAAATACACATTCAAAGGAGTACATGTACTCCAATGTTTAAGCAGCATTATCCACAATAGACAAACTATGGAGAGAGTCCAAATGTCCATTAGCTGATGAACTGATAAAGAAGAAGCGGCATATATTGGGACACCTGGGTGGCTTGGTCGGTTAAGCCTCCCACTTCGGCTCAGGTCATGATCTCACAGTTTGTGGGTTAGAACCCCACATTGGGCTGTGTGCTGACAGCTCAGAGCCTGGAACCTGCTTCAGATTCTGTGTCTTCCTCCCTCTCTGCACCTCCCCACTTGCACTTTGTTTGTCTGTCTCTCTCTCACAAATAAACATTAAAAATTTTAAAAAGATGTGGCATTTATATATGTTTGTGTATATATATATATATATATATACACACACACATATATGTATGTGTATATATATACACATATATATTATGGAGTATTACTCAGCCATCAAAAAAATGAAATTTTGCCATTTGCAATGATATGGATGGAGCTAGAATGTATTATGCTAAGTGAAATAGTCAATCAAAGACAAATACCATATGATTTTACTAATATGTGGAATTTAAGAAACAAAACAGATGAACATATGGGGATGGGGGACAGAGAAGAAAGGGAAACAAACCACAAGAGACTCTTAGCAATAGAGAACAAACTGAGGATTGATGGAAGGAGGTGGGAGAGATGGGCTAGATGGTTGATGAGTATTAAGGAGGGCACTTGTGATGAGCACTGGGTGTTGTATGTAAAAGTGATGAATCACTGAATTCTACTTCTGAAACCAATATTGCACTGTATATTAACTAAATATAAAAAATTAAAAACATTACATTACACACAATTAAAATGTAGAATACGATAGATTAAAATTGTGGAACAAACTTGACAACACCACCACCACACATGCATGCACACACATGCGCGCACACACACACACACACACACACACACCCCAAACAACCCAATTTAAAAATGGGCAAGTGACTCTTCAAAGGCCAAAAAGCACATGAAAAGATGATCAACTTGATTAATCATTAGGGAAATGGAAATCAAAGCCAAAATGAGATATAGCTTCACATCGAGTAAGATGACTACTATTATCAAACAGAAAATAACAAGTGCTGCAAAGGATGTGAAGAAATTGGCTTGTGCATTGCTGGGATTGGGAAGTATAAATGTACAGCTTCTGTGGAAAGTGGTATGGTTGTTCCTCAAGAAATTAAGCAGAATTACCATATGAAATAGCAATACCACTTTGAGTATATACCCAAAAGAAGGGAAAGAAGGGACTCCAACAGATTTTTGTATACCCATGTTCTTAGCAGCATTATTCACAATAGCCAAAAGGTAGAAGCAATTCAATTGTCCATGGACAGATGAATGCATATACAAAATGTAATATATACATATAATGGAGTATTATTCAGCCTTAAAAAGAAAGGAAATTCTGACATTTGCTGCAACTATGGTTGAATCTTGAATACATTATGCTAAGCTAAATAAGCTAGTCACAATAGGGCAAATATTGTATGAATCCACTTATATTAGGTACCTAGAATAGTCAAATTCATGGAGGAAGAAAGAAAGGGCTTTTGAAGGGAAGGGGAGAGAGAGGAATGGGGAGTTATTGCTTAATGGATACAGAGTTTCAGTTTGGGAAAATGAAAAGTTCTGAAAATGGATAGCAAGGATAGTGCAGAATGATGTGAATTATGCCATGGAAGTGTACTCCTAAAAATGGTAAATTTTACAGTATGTATTTTGTCACAATAAAAAATTGTGAGACATAGTTAAAAGCAGTGCTGAAAGGGGATTTTATAGCAATAAATGAGCATATTAGAAAAGAGGAAATGTCAGGGCACCTGGGTGGCTCAGTCGGTTGGGGGTCCGACTTTGGCTCAGGTCATGATCTCGCGGTTTGTGAGTTCCAGCCCCAAGTCGGGCTCTGAGCTGACAGCTCAGAGCCTGGAGCCTGCTTCGGATTCTGTGTCTCCTTCCCTCTCTGCCCCTCCCCCACTTGTGCTCTGTCTCTCTCTATCAAAAATAAATAAATGTATAATAAGAAGAGGAAATGTCTGAAATCAATAGTGTAAGATCTCACCTCAAGAATCTAGAAAAACAAAACTAGAGTAAGCTGAAGGGAGGAAGTCATAAAGAGAACAGCAGAAATCAATGAAATTGAAAAAGAAAAAAACGAGATATTTAACAAAGCAAAGAGCTGGTTCTTTGAAGAGTTCAATATTATGGCTGACCCCTACCAAGAGTGACAAAACAAAGAAAAGAGAGAAGATTCAAATCACCAATATGAAGAATGAAACATGGCATATCACTACCAACTCTCTAGAGTGTATATCAAGTGTTCTGTTTGAGACATAATAAGTTTGATATATGTCATGAAACTTTCAAACCATAAAGTAGGCACTGGGATGAAGTACCCTGAAGCAAAAGGACTGTTGTTGAAACCTGTCTTCACAGGTTAAAAGTATTTTTTGGTCATTTGCCATGTGGCAATGCATCCTTCATCTGAAGACAAACAAACCTGATTAAACTATTATGTGTAGTGCTTTGCACAGCAAGGCTTAATTTGTTTTATCCCATGGAGATAATTTATTTAAATCATAAGAAATGAAATGAGAGCATGTAAGTTTCCTTATATATTTTTCATTTTGTCATGAACATTTTTGCATGATTGCTACTTTATAATAGCTCCATTAGAGAAAGAATCAGCCACCTCTACATCCCAAATGATGTCATTGTTGTCATTGGGTACAAATGAAGGAAAGTCATTTTGTAGAAGAAAGGAATGACAAGGTTGTGTCTACGTGGCTTAATTGCCAATGAACATTGTTTATCTACCTCCTCACAAAATAGCTAGGGGCTGGGTGATTGATCAAGAAGCATGTTCTCCAGTTCTACTCAGGCTGTTAAAACTTGAAGCAGAAAATCTTCATCAGAATGCAGAGAAAACATAGTGAATGATAGCTGATTGCTATTTAACATTGATTAGAAAATATGGACTTTGTAGAGAAACCACCCAGACTGATGTCTGTACCCAACTTCTAAACATTTTATCCACTGATTATAAAAAGGATCTATTACATAATTAGGCCCCTGAGAGGAAGAAAGTAGTCTCTACTGATTTTGGGCCACAACTTCCACTAAAATGCCAGGGAGACACCATCAGGTATCCCATTTAATGTCACAGGAATTTCTGCAATTACATGAAACAGTGTTTCTTGAACTTCTGGCAACCTTTAGGTCACCAACTTAAAGTGCATTAAAAAAATTTTTTTTTAGTGTTTATTTTTGAGAGAGACAGAGACAGAATGTGAGTGGGCGAGGGGCAGAGAGAGAGAGGGAGACACAGAATCCGAAGCAGGCTCCAGGCTCTGAGCTGTCAGCACAGAGTCCGATGCAGGGCTCAAACTCACGAGCTGTGATATCATGACCTGAGCTGAGGTCGGATGCTCAATCTACTGAGCCGCCCAGGTTCTCCAAAGTGCATTTTTAAAAGACTCATCAAAATGTAAAACAATACAAATAAAACAGAATATTTTAAAATTAATAATATGATGATTATTTCAGATTAGTGAGAGAGATGAAATTATTTGAAATCTTTCACCAAGGTTCCCAGTTCTGATTTAATAATGAATGGCTATAATTGACAACTGGGGCAATGTTCAATTGATATATTCTTTTAAGTCCCTTTATTTATTAAATTAGAATATTCTACCTAAATTTTAGCCACCAGGAATGGACAACAGTGTCCAGTGTTATCTGTTTCAGGGCTCTGGAGATTCATATTCAAAATAGATCTAAAATTTATAAACAGATTTTTCAGTTACTATATGACACTCTCTAATACCATCTCAAAAACTGAAAAGTCAAATGTCTCAACATGAAAGATGATGGTGAATGAGTCTTTATCCACTCTTTATTTTATTCATCTCTGTAAAGCCTTCCTTCAGATTTTGATTAAACATTCCCAATTGGGGCGCCTGGGTGGCTTAGTTGGTTGAGCATCCAACTCAATTTCAGCTCAGGTCATAACCTTACAGTCCTGAGATGGAGCCCTGCGTTGGGCTCTGTGCTGGGTGTGGAGCATGCTTGGGATTCTTTCTCTCTCCCTCTCTCTGTCTCTCTCTCTCTGTCTCTCTCCCTTTCTCTCTCTCTCTCTCTCTCTCTCTCTCTCTCTCTTTCTCTCTCCCTCTCTCTCTCTCTCCCTCTCTCTTTTTCTTTCTCTCTCTCTGTCTTTCTCTCTCCCTCTCTCTCTCTATCTCTCTCTCCCCGTTCTTCTTCACCTCCCCTGCTCTCTCTCATTAATTAATTAATTAATTTAAAAATTTAAACATGCCCAGTAATTTCATTCCCCACAGGTGAAAAGCCATCAGGTGTTGTGAAAGAGTGAGACTCAGCAACCAATCTGCAACATGGTTTAGTTTTCTTTTTGAAATTTTAATATTTTATCCTTCATTTGAGAAATTGTGATGTCTTTGTGTGGTATCATAGATTCAGACTCTTCAAGACTCTGCCCATTTCAGTGAGAAATGCAGTTTAAGTAAATTACTTAAAATCTTAGAAATGATCTGTCAGTATTAGAATTGTTTCATCTAATGGTTCATTTCACTCATTTGCATACCTTTGTAACAATCTGCATTCTTATGTGCATAAAAGCATTTCTTTGCACAGCATATTGAGAAAAATGCACAATTTGATCATATTCTTAATTATGCTCTTTTCTTTTGACTCTGAATTGAAATAAGGAATGGCTCTGAAGCTGGACTGCCTGGATTTCAATCCCAGCTCCATATTTACTAGCCGTGTGACCATGGAAAACTTACTCAACCTCTCAGTTTCTGCACTGATAAACTGAGGATCATACTAGATGATAACAATTCCATAGGTCATTGTGGAAATTAAATGAGTTAATTCATGTAAAGTTTTTAAAACAGTGATTGATACATGGTAAGCTCTCAGTACCTGTTATCCATTATTATATATGAATAGCACTAGCTTAAAAACTTGCTCAGATATCATTTTAATTAATTGTAGTATATGTAGCACATGTGGAATTAATTGCTTTTTAAAATAATTACACTTTAGTAGTCTAAACTCTTTCTGACATGAATTGAAAGAAAAAAAAACCTTGAACCTAGCTTAAATGGAAAAAGAAATGTGTTAGCTCATGTAAACTGGGAAATCCTAGAGGAGATTTCATGTTAAGCCTTGATGAATTAAGAATTCAGACAATTCTGTTAATAAATCAATCTCTTTTCCTCTCTCTCTTTAGTCTCTTGGTTCTACTTTCCTGAATTTGGCTTTCTTCTCAGGGAAAAATGGCTTTCATCCACTCTGTGCTTGAAGTTTTTAACTATTAGGACCTTGATAAAGACAGACTTTCTCTCTCATGGCATCATTATAAATCCCCATGTAAAATAAACACATGAAAATAATTTAAAAGAAAAGCTGTCCCTGTAGTTAATTGGCCCTTTCAACCTTTTTTCTAGAAACATTTCTCCTTATCCATGGATGAAAAATCAGGTCTGTACCAATCTTTTAGCTAATAACAAGTAGTTTAATTTCCCAGTGTTAAAAAACCCAGGCTAATATCAACACTTCTGTTTCATCCACTTTAAAGCTTCTTCCATTCCCCAGCTTGACCCTTCTTCAGGCTGTGAATGCTGCAGTGGGAATATACAGGTGAAGTTAGTTTCCTCACCCGTTTCTGTCCCTGCTTTTCTGCTTCTTCTCTCCCATTCACTATGCTTGTTTTGAATCCTATAGTGCAGAATAAGGGAACAAGGAGAGGTAAGGTAAGGTTTGCCCATGTAATATAGACATAATCTGGCTTTGGTTACCTTCTGAGAATGGCCAATATACAGGTGCTTATTCTTCTTCTAATTGAGCCCTAATTGAGGTTTCTTGGAGACTTGCTGGGAAGCTCTTACCTGTGATTCCCTGATGCTCACAGAGGTCTCTCTTGGCCGAACATTCATTATTTCTGTTCAGTTCCTGTGTTCTGTGACAGGCTTCCCAACCCTCTCTCCGGAGAACCTACTCTCCACTCCTTGGTTAGGACTCCTCCAAAACATGCAAGTCCAATTAGTCTTCCATGGGGTTGACATCTTGCCTGCAAATTTTGGAAGTCCAGGCCACTTCTGGTACAGCTCTCTTTGCTTAGGAATGAGCCTGACTTAGGAATTGTCCTTTCACTCTTCTTACCTCATCTGCTCAGGCTTCCCTGCTGCCTTAGTCTGGTATTTCCTGGAGTTGGATAGATAAATTTTTATAGCTCTGGACTTGTCTTGATAGGTGTGTTTGGTTCTTCCACAAATTCCATTTTTCAGCTAAACTTCATCAATAACATAGGTAATATTTTGGCCTCCAGTTTTATTATTTGTTTTATTTCTCACATTGTTCAGAATCTAAGTAGGGACAAGTGTTCTCCTTATTTAGATGGATGGAGAATCTTAGTGGTACAGACCACCATACTGAGAAACACTAACCCATTGGAGAAAATATAGAATGAAAGGGAGAGGACCTAGGACATAGCCACTGCCTTCAAATCTTTAGTCTAATTTAAAAGCTAGACAAGTAAGTCAACATATACAGGTCAATGTATTGAAAACAATAATGGCTATACCTACTGAGTATTAACTATGTGTCAGCCTTTACATATATTTTCTTATTTAATTCTTACAGCAAATTTGATTTAGGGACTATTCTATCCTTCATTTTACAGATTGAGGCTCAGATTTCAACTTCTTAATCAGCACCCTTGACTTTTTGACTTTTAGAAGCTTAGAGTCTAACAGAGTGACACATAGAAAATTTCAATTTCAGGGTAACATAGTAAGAAAACCTTATTTCTATCAAGTGCTTTGATGCAGTAAATTATATGATACAAGGTCTTTCTTAATATGCTAATATCATTACTTGGCAAAGACAAAGTGTCTGTCTTAGTTCAGGCTGCTGTCACAAAGCACCATACACTGAGTGCTTATAAGCAACAGAAATTTACTTCTCATAGTTTTGGAGGCTGCAAGTCTGAGATCAGGGTATCAGAATAATCAGGTTCTGGTGAGGAATCTCTTCCAAGTTGCAGGTGGCTGATTTCTTATTGTATTCTCACATGGTGGACAGTGAGCTAGCTCTCTGGCCTCTTCTTAAGAGAAGATTGATCTCATTCATGAGGGCTCTACCCTCATGACTAATCACCTCCCTAAGTCCTCACCTCCAAATATAGCACATGGGAGATTAGATTTCCACATATGAATCTGGGGGGACACAAAGAGTCCAAGGTATAAATGCATGATCTGCATAAATCTTAAAGCTCATCTCTAGCACCCAAACAGTTCAGACACTCTCTACTTGTTGTGTACTGACCGTCTGTGTATGCTCACCAAAACACAATGCCTTTTTAATACATTCTGAAATATAAGCAAACTCTATTCAGAATCATAAAATCCCACAATTTCTGAAGGTTCAAAAGATGTATTTTTACTGTACCTCATTACATAAAGAAATACAATGTTAAATTTCACAAAAATAGTAACATTAGTATTCTAATTTTATTTTAAAAGTGATTTTCTATATATCTACTCACTTGATACTATATAGTATATAGCAAGGATGCTATAGAATAGATTATCATTATTATTATTATCAATATAATTATTATTATATTATAAGGAGCCTGAGGCTCAGAGTTATAAAGTAGCTTGCCAAATCACACAGTTAGCAGCTGGCTGGACTCTCTTCTGACTGTAAATCTTTCTACTCTACCTCAGTGCCTCAGATACAGCCAACAATCACTCTAGCTTTTCCTTGGCTAGTTCTTCCAGAATGATGGATATCTTCAAAAAGTTGCCATCGTGACCACAAGAGCTGATTATTGACTGGCTAGAAATAAAACATATATCAGACACTGTGGTAAAGCACAAGTGCATTTATAGAGGCATTGTTTTTAATCATGAAAAGCTGGTATGACAGGTAATTTTTTGAAATATTAAATTGTGTTTTGCTTTTCCAGCTATAAAAAAATAAAAAAAGAATGAGCAGTATTTATGTTTTATACTTCCTCTTTTCCTCCCCTCACTCCAAAAGGCAACCAGGACTTTGTATTCTCTTCCCTTGGGTGTGATTTCTAAGGAAAACAAAATTTCTGATAGAAAATCACCTTTTATGGCCTTTTTGGAAGCTTAAATTCATGATGTATATCATGAGGAGGAGGGAAGAGAAGGCAGTCTCTTCTAGGGTGAGAAGAGGTAGACAAAAGCAGTGAAAAAAGTTGGGGTGTACCACAAAATTTAAAAGGGGATGATCATTGGCTGATTTGTGGTATATTTGAGATGCAAAGTATGATCTATTGAAATAGTCATGGAAGCCTGAAGGAACCTCCAGATGGAATGGCTGCTTGATAAAGCTCAGGAGGCTGGATCCTAGACACTAGAGCTGGAACATAGGCAGACATTCAGGTACCTGCCTCTGGTACAAAAGCTCCAGAGCCACAGGAGTTCGAAGTTCAGTATAGGTGGGTGATAGGTTTATCAGCTCTTTCATAATATCTCAAAGGCAGGAGAGGTGTCCGTGAACATACGGTTTTACTGAAACTCCCATCATCATCTCTGTATGAAAGCAGAGTCAGAAAGAGGATTCTCAAAAATACTGCTTTCCTATCACAGAAATAAAGGACATAGCAAGCAAATATAGTCAATGTTATTGTAATAGTGTTGCATGGTGACAAATGTTAGATACACTCGTGGTGAACATAGCATAACATATACAGAAGTTGAATTACTATGTTGTACAACTGAAACTAATGAAACATTGTGTGTCAACTATACTCAAAAGAAAATTTATGAATAATTGTATTTGCAGACAGCTAGTAGCTGGAAACTTGAAGTCAGACTTAATTTTATTTAAAAACAATAAAGTATATATGTGTATGTGTGTGAGGTGGAGTTGGAAAGTTGAAATAACCTTGGCAAATGTGAATAATTTTGACATTGAATGATGAGTACATGGAGGCTCATAATATAATTCTTTTCTTGTAGATGTTAAAAATTTTTCATAATAAAACATTTAAAAAGGCAATAAGGTAACAATTCTTGCACCCCTATTTAGTAGAACAAGGTTCATCCGGACATGTTGAAAAGAGCCTAAGAATTCCAACACAAAGGGAGTAATTCAGTAGCAGTGCCTGCGTGGGCTTAGAAAGGAGAAATGGCAATATACATGACATGAATTTTCCATCCTTGATCGAGGTTCTCTAACTTTTATTTTGTGTATAAACAAAGTCATCACAAATCAATATATTGCATTTTAGCCATTTCCATGCAGAAATAGAACATATATGTCATGCTTTTGTGGGGGTAGATTAATAATTTGAATCAATAGCCATGTCTTTTATTATAAGTACAGTTACTGTTCAGTATTTGATTCTATAATCCTTTTTTTTACCAAAACCTGAACAGAATGTTTTTGCTTGCTTTAGTTCCAGGGCAACCTCTACTAGGAACAGAGGTGGGTTAACCAGAGTCCCCTATCCGCTAAAGCTGCTAGATCCAGATAATCTTTCTGGCTTTGGTTCACCAGACTAGAAATAAAACTTGGCCTGGATCCTTGCCACAGTTTGTCAGAGTTTCCAAATTCAGAAAAAGCCCCAGTATCCAGTCCCTGCCCCTGCTACGAGCTGTGATGTTGCAAACCTTTTCTCCCAGCCCTGCTGGTGCTCTGGGATGGCATAACCAGCCATCCAGGTCTCTGAGGCTCTCGGATTCTTGGTCGAATGCTCCTGAGTTGCCAGCCTCTTTCAAATTCTTCCATAGGACATGCAGCTCAGCAGGCCCAAAAGCCTTCTTCTGCACCAGCACAACTCCTTCTTCTGGACTCAGTGTCTAACACCAGGATACCCCAGATGAGGAGATTCCAGCTGAGGGAAGTCTAAGCATCACCCTAGAGAGACCAGGAGCAGACTTCTGAGGACCGCCTGTTCTCCGAGGGGAGTTGCTCACAGGAAGGGCTCTTTTCCCCTGATGAACCAATTGTGAATTAAATATCCAGTAGCTCAAGAAGATTTGAAACTAACTCCCACGGAGTACAAACTACCAAATAGCAATTCACAGGTATATCTGGGTCTTCAGGGGATGCCCAACCATACTTAGGACTGACCTGAGTGCAGCTACATCCCCAGAGAAAAAAGCTTCTACTTTGGAACCGTCACCAACAATCAGGCCCCAGAATTCCTTGTCCTGCAGGACTGAGGATGGAGTATCAAAACCCAAAAAGGTTCAAAGTCCCCTGCAAGAGTCTCTGAAGTGATGTGCAGGAAGAAAATGTTACAACATCTGTTTACATCCATTCGTATTCAATAGACTAAAAAGGAATACAGTTTAATAATACATGATATGTGATTGGCAGTGGTATCCCCACTTGGTCCATGTGTAACTTAAGGTAAAAGTGTGCCCTGATGGGAGAAGATACATTCCACAACTTAAAGGGGTCAACAGCTGCACCCCTACACACCTCTTTAAGCGCACAGTGTGGTTCATATGCTTGGTTATGTTTGTTTATGAATTTGATATCATAACAAGTAGACTCTAATGCTTAAATTTGTAATGACATAGGTGTGACCATAGAAACCCATTTTATGTATTTTGTTTTGTTTTGTTTTGTGCAACATAGTTGTCTTATTATCTTTTGGCAAAGAACCTAAAAGAGTTACAGTGTTCTTTCACTAAATGACAAGTACTCCAAATTTGGTGACCTTTTCTGTGATGACAAGTAACTGTCGATAGATGCCACCTAACAGAGATCCTCAAAAAAGATAAAGACACTTATTGTCTCCTTTCAAGGTAAAGGTGACATTGTAACAATGAGTGAAAAAGTAACTGTTTTTTGTTTTGTTTTCTCTTATTTTTAATCCTGTATGGGAAAAGGATGTTGAAAAATGGATGTTTGTAGGTGTTTATATCATTGTTGTCAAAAATGATGTCTCAGACATAAATTTCTATCTTACACTGAAACAGAATTCTCTAACCTATTTTGAGATCTTCCAAATGAAGCGTTTCAGTGGTTTTTGAAACCATTTGATAAAAAATTTTAAGAAAGAAAATCCCTTCTGACTACATTACAAAAAAATCGATTTTGACATCAGGGAAAGGGAGAATTGATTAATTTTAACAATAAAATTGAATGAGAAATGTTGTGAATGGGATTAAGAAATTAATATGATTTAGAAAGTGTGCTCAATGTTTCACTTCCTCTGTTGGATCCACAGATCTTCTGAGAAATATCTTCCATACGTGATAGTCATAAAAACCAAGTATCACAATAAAATGAACACACTAGACCTTTAATTTCTGCCACATAAAGCAGGAAGCCAAAAATGTATTCAAATGATGAAGAATTTTATCACCTCACAATGCTAAAGCTGTTACTAATAATAATTTATTGAGCCCTTTAATACATATTTTTCTTTGATTAATATAGTTTAAATATTTAAATATTCCTAATTAATTGTTATTATATATTTTATACAGTGTCTAGTTTGGTAAATAGTTTTTAGTGTACCTAATACCTAGTTCCATATTACATATGT
Source organism: Neofelis nebulosa (assembly GCF_028018385.1). NCBI lineage: Eukaryota > Metazoa > Chordata > Mammalia > Carnivora > Felidae > Neofelis > Neofelis nebulosa. The sequence continues at coordinate 29,043,068 of NC_080793.1, forward strand.
GTGTATGTTGTTTGTGTGTACATCTGTATATGTAAAGAGAGGGAGATAAGTAAAAAATTATGCAGGAATGCCCCTGGGTCACATCCATGAGATCCAGAATAACTGGACATAGCTTTTGAGCCACAACTTGAAACAGGGGCCCTGAGGCTGGCTCATGTCTATATCCATAGTGTTAAGCACAAAGCCTGGCTATATTGAATAAATGATAAAAGAATGAACATTTCATGGTGGCCAGAGGTTTGAATTGTTCTCATATGAAAATAATAATTCATGAGTTCTTTCAAAAAATGTTTTAATCCAAGCATATCTACACAGAGCAGTGAAATAAAATTGCAAAATATTTATGCATTAAAAAAAAAAACCTGTTAGACCTGAAAAACAGAGCCTGATGTTTCTGTTAGTAACCACTAGGTGGCAATAGCTCTACATTACTCTTCATCTCACTTCCTAGCAATCTTTCCCTAGTGGTCTTGGAGTTAGCACAGAATGTTATCTCCGCAGATATTTGCCAAGAAAAGGCATATCTGTTTTAGGAACTCTGATACTGGTATTATTGATGCAAATGTATTTCTGTGCTTGTTTCCTGTTGCATACATCTAGGACTATTACAACAGTTATCCACTAATTTGATGATCTTAGAGTTATAAATTATTATAGCAAAATCAATAAAGAATTTATTTTTAAGCCATAGGAGTCCATAAAGGTCTACATATAGAAAATTTAAGATAATTGCTGTGCTTTTATATATCATTTTCTCTCTCCTTCTCCCTATCCTCATGGCCTTGGAATTACAGAATGAAGACATGAACACAGCTATAAATACAGATAAAGATGGCAGAAGTGAGAGGTCTACTCTTGCTTCTTTTCCTAGCTATTTCTCTGTATTCACAAACAAGCCACCTAACTGTGACTGAGACCTGTCCAGTTTCTCTTTCACGGAACAGATATACAAAGAGCATCTGCAAAATGCATGGAGATTTTGGACAGAAAATGACAGAATTGGAGACAGGATAACGTCCGGGCAGTATGAAATGCTTTTCAGCTCCAATTCCTTGGGAGAATGATGCAGTGAAATTTTCTTTGAAATAGGAACAAAATTTAAATCAGAGCTTTCATGGAGCTGTTTTGTTTTAATTTATTCATGTAGCCACAACAGGATAGTAGCAAGAAACTATACCCAAAGTTCAGGAATTGAACTAACTAGTATTGTCTAAAGCCTTTATAGATGATACCTAGATCTTTTAAGATGTCTCTTTCTATGACTTCATCACCTATTAGCTCTAAATGGCTCAGAAGTTAGAAAATTAAACAAGATAAAATTTTTAATTTTTATTTATTTATTGATTGAAATTTATTGTCAAATTGGTTTCCATACAACACCCAGTGTTCATCCCAAAAGGTGCCCTCCTCAATACCCATCACCCACCCTGCCCTCCCTCCCACCCCCCATCAACCCTCAGTTTGTTCTCAGTTTTTAAGAGTCTCTTATGCTTTGGCTCTCTCCCACTCTAACCTCTTTCTTTTTTTTTTTCCTTCCCCTCCCCCATGGGTTTCTGTTAAGTTTCTCAAGATCCACATAAGAGTGAAAACATATGGTATCTGTCTTTCTCTGTATGGCTTATTTCACTTAGCATAACACTCTACAGTTCCATCCACGTTGCTACAAAGAGCCATATTTCATTCTTTCTCATTGCCACGTAGTACTCCGTCATGTATATAAACCACAATTTCTTTATCCATTCATCAGTTGATGGACATTTAGGCTCTTTCAATAATTTGGCTATTTTTTTTTAATTTTTTTTTAACGTTTATTTATTTTTGAGACAGAGAGAGACACAGCATGAACGCGGGAGGGGCAGAGAGAGAGGGAGACACAGAATCGGAAGCAAGCTCCAGGCTCTGAGCCATCAGCCCAGAGCCCGACGCGGGGCCTGAACTCATGGACCGCGAGATCGTGACCTGAGCTGAAGTCGGACATTTAACCGACTGAGCCACCCAGGCGCCCCAATTTGGCTATTTTTGAGAGTGCTGCTATAAACATTGGGGAACAAGTGCCCCTATGCATCAGTACTCCTGTATCCCTGAAAATTATTTTTAAAAACTGACCAAATCAATTAGAATCAATTTGGTATCTCCAAAAGATCATTCATTCATTCATTCATTCAACAAGCTCACATAGTGTCCAGCACTGTGTTCTCACATAATGGTGTCCAGAGCTGGAAGGAAGAAAAAGGCAAAGGGTTCTTCATATGCACCTGTTTTTTATTTTTTCAGATGTTAATAACTTTTCTGAGTATCTCCTGGCTCACTTTTCTCACATCTCTTTGTCCAGAACTAAGTTTCATCCCTCCTCTAGGCCAGCCCCTGGGAGGTATATGGGGTTCTATGACTCAATTAGGACAATCATGAGCCATCCTTAGACAAGTCTGGGTATAGTATCACCTGAAATTGATTGCTGATAAATTTTAGAGGTAGGATACAGTACATAGGCAGCACAGGATACAACTTTTTAAAGAGAGAGGCTGGTGAGTTTGAAGAACTAGCAGGTCAAGGACCAATGTTTCTGCAGCCCTGAATGACATAGTATTGGAATGAATGAGAAGGTTCAAATATATGAGAAATGGACTAAGGCAGAGTGCATCTCAAGAATGAGACTGTGGAGAGACTGGAAGTCTGCAGCATGGGATGACCAACCAAGACCATAGCGTGTCCAGAATCATGAAAGGGGATCTGTCTCCCTGTGCCTTTGTTAGGGATGAGATTGGTATTTTGTCAGCAGTGATTAGAAGAGAAATTCTTCTCTGATTCATAGGGCATTTAGTCTCAAGCACTGGATGGGGAGTTTATATTTGAAACCTTCTTCTGAGATGATTCAGGCTATCCTTGAGCAGTGTTGAGCTTGTATGCACCACTGTGAGAGGGTGTGCCAGTGTCCAGTGTGCTTGCAGAATTTATCTGGGGAGTGTCATTTGTGGCTCCATCACTAGGTGAAGATCAGTGTATCCGCTACAGTGGACCAAGAAGGGCCAGAATGCCTGGAGTACTTACTGTTGACAGGGAGGTTCCAGTATTTCTGGTTCACTTAGAGCATTGGGAGACTCCTGGACATGTTCCACTGACTGGAGGGGTAGTCAGAAGCCCTAGGTCTTGAGATATTCTTGGTATTTTCCAATACTGGAGACAAGAGTGGGAAATTTGAAGAACTGTTGGGTCATAGATTCCATGTGGCTGCACCAATGACTATGCAAATAGCTGATATATATCAGAAGCCCTGGATGATAAGTTACCTGTGTGTTTACAACAAAACACACACACACAAAAAACAAAACCCAAAAAAGCAATACACAAAAACTATGGGTTAAATATGGTTGTGTAAGGGACAGATGTTATAAAGTGAAGGATAAATTATACTCTATTTATTGTGTTTGGTCTGTATGACTGAATTGAATTATCCTTTATCAAGTGTGCATCACCAGTACCCCCTTTAAATTTGTCCTCTTCATTTTTTTTTAAGTTGAGAGATGGAGAGAGAGCAGAAGAGAAGGGCAGAGGGAGAAAGAGAGAGAGAGAGAGAGAGAGAGAGAGAGAATCTTAAGCAGGCCCCCTGCTCAGTGCAGAGGCCAATGTAGGGCTTGATCCCACATCCCTGGGATCATGACCTGAGTCAAAATCAAGAGTTGGACACTCGGGGCGCCTGGGTGGCGCAGTCGGTTAAGCGTCCGACTTCAGCCAGGTCACGATCTCGCGGTCCGTGAGTTCGAGCCCCGCGTCAGGCTCTGGGCTGATGGCTCGGAGACTGGAGCCTGTTTCCGATTCTGTGTCTCCCTCTCTCTCTGCCCCTCCCCCGTTCATGCTCTGTCTCTCTCTGTCCCAAAAATAAATTAAAAACGTTGAAAAAAAAAAAATTAAAAAAAAAAAAAAAGAGTTGGACACTCAACTGATTGAATCTTCCAATTGCCCTAAATATGTCCTCTTCTAATGACAGCAGAAGACAAGAAGAAAATTCATTTTCTAGAATGCTTTTCCCCATGTGGTTCAAATTTAAAGTGTGCCAGTAAAAACCATTTGCATGTGATTTGGAATGTGAACAGAAAAGGGTAGACCTTCCCTAAAGACTATTGGAGACACACACCTGGATAGACGTGAAGGTCATAGCAGCTTCTTAGGGAGTAATGGAAACCATACAGCTCAGCACTTCAAACTGAACTGTGTGTGTGTGTGTGTGTGTGTGTGTGTGTGTGTGTGTAAAACACAATGTGGGACAGGAAACACAAATTAGTCTGGCTGAAGCCATTTACAATAAATACTTAGCCATATTTCATTAATTAAAATGTAAGAAAAGGAAAAAATAATAACTGAAGTTAATATAATGTTATGTGTCAATTATACCTGAATAATAAAAAAAAATGTAAAGTGGCATTACTGAATTCTGTTATGGAACTCAGTATTTTTAAATCCCTTGGGCTATGTTAGTTTTCTCTGTCAGCCAATTGTCTTTTGAGACTCCCATGCCGGCTTATGATTATGGTAGCTATAAGACAACGATAATACTTTCACATATGTCTTCTGGGCCTTCCATCCTTTGTGAAATGAGTTGAGATCATGACAATTTATAATGGAGTGATAAACTAGAGTTTATCTTTAAGTATATAGTTCAATAGAGTTCAGAATATTCACAATATTTTTTAAGCAATCTTCAGAACTCTTTTCATTTTGCAAAACTGAAACTCTTACACCCATTAAACAACAACTCCCCATTCTTCTCTCTTCCCCTGCTCCCCGCTCACACACCTGCCAACCACCATTCTACTTTCTGTCTCTACAAATGTGAGTACTTTAGGTAACTCACGTAAGTGGAATCATATTATCTTTTTGTGTCTGGCTTATTTCACCGAGCATAATGTCCTCAAGGTTCATGGGATGAGGGAGTTTTGAACAAAACCTGTAAGAACTTATAGAATTAGAGGATATGAAAATGGGGATTTCAAGTAGGGAAATACAGATATTTATTAAAAATACTTTAAAATAGCTGGCTTTATATGGGAAATCTATGAGAAAGAATAAGTGTGTTTTTTAAAATGCTTACTATATGTAGTATTAAAGGAATCAGTTTATGACAATAATGAAAGAGTAAAAACTGTATATAAAATACAAATTTAAAACTGGAAGAAAATTGATAAAATTACTGTTAGATGTAAAGAGTTTAAGAAACCTGTTTCAGTCAGTCATTGTATACCAAAGAGGCAGAAGCAAAATAATGCTATAAATAATTGGAACACTATAAATGATGCTTACATGTAATTTCCAGTTGTGAGCCCTATAAGTAATTAACTTACAGGTTATTTTTATTACCTTCATAAATATTGGTAGCCAAGGAAATATGTAATACATTAAAAAAGTAAATTACTTGATTTCCACTTAGGAATAAGATCACTTAGCCATTTCTAGCTTCAGGTTATCAAAAGAGAAAGGTAGAGCTATAGAAAGAAACTAAAAGGTTTCTTTCCTCTGATTAGCTGTAGGTCTTTGTGCAGGCACTTTTCTCCTTTGCTTCATTGCTTATCCATGAAATTGGAAGAAAGATGTGTAAGGTTTTTTTTTTTTCCAGTTCAACATTCTGTGACATTGTGCACATAATTTTCATTCAGATAAAAGGAAACCAAATTTTAATATTTATTTGACAAGTGTTTATTGATGGTGTGCCTAAGGAAGGTCCTGTACTAGTTGGTGAGAACAGACAGGTGAAGAAGTCATAAACTGGGGACAACCCAACTATATTTGGAATGTTTAAGGGAAACCTTATAAGAGAAAACATTTGAATTGGGTCTTGAAAAAAACACATAATATATGCAGAGAATAAACAAACATATCCATGAATTTTTCCCCAATGAGTAATTTATGATCCTCAAAATCACAACTCCCTTTCATGCTATTCATGCTACTAGGTTCCTCTGATGATTTTAGAACTAGAGAAAGAAAGCAAGTTATTTCATCTGAGAAATCACCCCACTGGGCCAAAGCATATAAAATACAGTTTGATGTTATAAAGGAAGATAGGAGTGCAAGAAAACAGGAATCAAGCAGAAACTGAAAATTTTGAAAAATCAGCTGGAGTTAAAAGAAGATCAATCAAAAGAGGAAGCATAGTAGTGATAGCTTTGAAGCTTAGCGATTGATAACTCAATCCTTGCTGTTCTTAATGGGTCCTTATGGACACACCAAGAGAGGGTGGTAGAGATTGGTGGTAAAGAATGCTTAAACTCTACTAAAGGCCAGTTTCATCTTATCACAAAGGAATAAAATTTCCATTTCAAAGAGAACTAGAAAAGTCATTTATTCCTTAAATAAGCATCTAGGATATTATCTAGTACTAACTAGGGAAATAAACCTAAAGAACATTTTAAGTAAATTTTGGAAAATTCCTGGCTATATGCAGTATGGGCTGTAGTCCAGACAAATACGAATTCAATCCCAAGCTCAGTGACAATAATTGACAAGTCAGTTATTTTTCTGGGCCTCAGTGTCCTTAGTTGTAAAACGATACTAGTATTGGTATTCTGCAAGAAAGAGTGGCTCTGAAGACTGAATGAAATGAGGATAAAACACACAGCACAGGGTCTAGTGTAGAGCAGATGGCCAGTAAGAGCTATTTCCCTCCTTTCTCTAGAGTAGTGTCTAGCTTACACCAACCTGGCTATGTAAGTTAGGGTCCAATCAAGATATAGAAACCACACAGTGATTTTAATAAGTTTAATAGAAAGAATATTAACTGGGGCATCTGAGTGGCTCAGTCTGTTGAGCGTCCAATTCTTGATTTCGGCTCAGGTCATGATCCCAGGGTTATGACCAGGGTCTACTCTGATTGTGGAGCCTGTTTGGGATTCTCCCTCTCTCATTCTCTCTCTCTCTCTCTCTCTCTCTCTCTCTCTCTCTCCCTCCCTCCCTCCCTCCCTCCCTCCCTCCCTCTCTCTCTCCCCCCTCTCCCCATTTGCTTTCTTTCTCTAAAACAAAAAGAAATTTTAAAAAGAATATTATTAATAACAGGGGATTGGAATGCCAAGGGAATAGCTGGTAAGAAGTAAAAAGAATTTGAAAGAATATAGGAATGGCAGATATAAGGAGCAGTCCCTAGCCCTGGGTGTATGATACAGCATCCAAGAAAGAGCACCCACCATCCCTCACCCCTATGGCTGAGATACAGATATTTTTGAGGAGATTGAAGCTGTTGGTCACCAGTGCTGTTAGCCAAATGTGCCCTGCAGGAGGAGCGAGTTGTTGGAGAAGACATCTGGGCTACAGAATCCTGTCCCTGAGAAGCTACAGTGCTGCAGGAGCTGAATGCTGGAGAAGCTATGCATACTTCAGGAGTCTACAGAGTGCAGCACCCTGGAACCAGAAGAAAGATCCTCTTCCTCTTCTATTGATTGTCTCTCCAGAACTCTCTATTCATAAAACTTCACATTGTCCCCTATGGCAAAGAAGAAATCATCAAAGAGCCCATCTCCATTTCACAGATCATGCAATGGAAAGTAGATTTGTAGCTGAGAGGCAATAAAACGATAAGTGGCACACTGGTTAATCTATTTTCCTCTTTGGGTGCATCAGTGTGGAATCATTCCCTGTAAATTTATCCAGAGGACCCAGTAGGTGTGAATGGCCAGACACAGGCTGGCTAGCTCCTGGGAATGGCCATCTAGGGATGCAGGGGAGGAGATTTTAGTTTCTTTTATTCCACATGTTTCTTACCTCCCTTGCCTTCCTATGAAAAAATTGCTAATCTTATCAAATTCTGGGCCATAGATTCATCCAGCCCTTGCTAATGGGCAGGAACATTGTGCCGTAAGTATCACAAGTCAACACTATACTTTTTCTCTTTCACTTTTTCTCTTCTGTGGTGCCCTTGGGAGGAATTCTGTCACCTCAACTGTTTCCACAAAACCACTTGAATATTCTCGTCAGTGTGTCAGATACCTCAGACCATGTAGTTGATCAATTGATGGTGATATTCCAAGATTTGAAATTGGACTAGGTACAAACCAAGAGCTATATACTGTCTTCCAACTCCGCTTTCCAACATTTTGCATTAGGAGTAATTAGGTACTTACCCAAGTAATAATAAAATAATATTTACTTCCCATTGGCTTTGTTCCTTGTGTCTATCTCCCTATAGAAATTTCAGAGATGAATTGTGATTTGCGAAACAGGATTCAGGCATTCCTACATTTCTGCAAACACCTTCAAAATTTCACCTTAGTTTCTAACAACTGTCATCTTGTTCTCACAGCCAAATGCCCAAAGTGATTGGCATTTTAAAAAATACTTCTTTTACAACAATCATAGAACAAATATTTATGGTAATTTATATTTTTCAACAGAAATATGTATATAGCAACTTTACAAATAACACATGTTAAATTATCCTCACAATTTCTGTATGAGATTATTATTCTCATTCCTATTATATACCTGAGGAAACCGAGGTTGAGAGTTTTTGAATGATAGTTTTTTTTTAAAGGTAGAGTTGGGATCTGGGTGCAGGTGTTCTGATTCTTTATCCTATATTCTTTCAAATAAATACATAAAAATAGTTTTAAAATTCCTGGCACATAGTAGGTATTCCATAAATGTTGATTTTACAGGTTCTTCTTGCACAAGCTGCTTTCTTTGTGCAGGAAGTGGATGTGTTAGAGCAGCTTATTTTCACTTCCCGTTGCTACAATAAAATGCTAATTATTTAACATTTTCTTCTAAGGGCCAAGATCCCAAAAGAGATCATACATGGGGTTCCTACTGTAAAGACCACAGCTTGTGGTGGTGGAAAGGAATGCATTTTGATCCTTTTCTACAGTATTACAAAGTTGATTTGCCATTGGTAATTTTTATTTATTGGTAAACAAGATAAATTCACCACAGTGTACTTGTGCTGCCTTAACCCTCCCCATTTGTCTTTAAAGTCCTTCAGAAATGTTTTAACTCTAAAAATGGCATTTAGAACAGCAGGGCCAATTGTTATAGATAGATTAAAATAGTGAAAAACAGAGAACATCCAATGTTTTTAAAGGGAGATTTCCCTAATATACTTACTTTGGGGATTAAGAGCTTTTGAACAATTAAGTTCACCCCCTGATGTTGCCAGACCACATTTAAACAGTCCCCTATTCATTCACAAGATATGGCCCACACAGATGCACTCCATTGGCAATGTAGGAAACTTGCATTAGTGTTCTACAGAGAAATAGAAAATGAGGGAGCAAGATGCTCTTTTTTTCCCCCATGTTTCTATCTCTATCTCTATCTCTAGGTTCTAGCACCTGCTGTACAACATCCCCAGAAGTGAGTGTGCTCTCGCATTCTGGTGACAACACTTCTTCACTTTTTTTTTTCCAACCAAGGGGGAGGTATCTGCTTTCTGTATGCATTAATCTCTGGGCAACATTCCCTCCTCTATTTTATTCCTCCAGGATACTTCCTCATTTTTCCTCTTCCAGCTTTCCAGTATTAGTGTAACCAATTCTTCGTTAAAAGTCTGAAAACAATTTCTATTTTCCTGACTAAAACTAATTGATAGAGGAAACAAAATGTATCAAGCGCTTTGAAGATGATAGAAGTGTAAGATGGGGTTCTTTAGATATTTTTATCAAAGCCTTCTTAAAAGGGAAGTTATTTGAGCTACAGTCTAAAGTGTGAGAAGGAGATAATAGCAAGGAGATCTGAAAGAAGTGTGTTTCAGCCAGAGGGGAACTTCTTTGGATGCTAATTAGTGGTAGTTTGGATTGAAGGGATGGCAGTGGAGATGAAGTGCATGGATTCAAGATGTGCTTTCTTAGACAAAATTCCAAGACAGAGGAATTCATCCCAAATTAGAGAACAAGATAAGGTCATGGCCAGAGATTTAAATGAAACAAATGTAAGTAATATGTTGAGGGAGAATTTAAAGCAACAACCATAAGGATACTCAAATAGAATAAAAACAGAATTGTTTATGAAAAATACATGTTGGCATAAGAGAGGAGCAATAAAAAATGATGGGGTATTTTGAGTAATGCCCACCATCCGCGACCCATGCAGGTTCTAATCCTTGGAACCTGTGAATGTTACCTTATTTGGCAAAAAAAGAATTTGCAGGTGTGATTAAGTTACGGATCTTGAGATGGGGAGAATTATCCTGGGTGGGCCCCAAATGGAATCACATGTGTCCCTATCACAGAATATTTGACACAGAAGAGAAGGAAACCATGTGACCAAAGTAGGGAGGAGCAGAATCAGTGTGAGAGGATGCCATACGCTGGCGGGTCATAAGCCAAAGAATAAAGGCAACTACTAGAAGGTGGAAAAAGCAAGGAAATAGTTTCTCCTGTAAAGCCTCTGGAGGAACTACAGCCCTGCTGACACCTTGATTGTGGCCCAGTGAATTCCATTTTAGATTTCTGGCTCTAGGACCATAAGAAAATGAATTCGTGTTCGTGGTAATTTGTTATAGCAGCTATAGAAAAACAATACAGATGACTTCCAGAATTTCATTCTGAGCAACAGGGTAAGTGTGGTATCATTTACTAAAATAAGAAGTAGTGGGAAAATGAGCAAGCAGGTTTGAAGGGTAGGAAGTATCAAGAAAATATCAAGAGATCGTTTTTGAACTTGGTAGTCTTAAGATGTGTGAATAACCCAAATTGAAATGATTGGTTGGCTGTGGGTAAATCCTGCTTGGAACTGGCTGAATTTATTGGATCTACTGATTGTTGTTTTTTATCGTATTTGGGTAATATTCACCCACTTTCTGTTCAAATATGTATTCTCCATTATCTACTTTATCTTTTTCTGGGACTATCATTACCAACATGCTAGATTTCTTGATTATTCCACAAGCTATTGAGGCTCTGTTCTGTGTGTGTGTGTGTGTGTGTGTGTGTGTGTGTGTGTGTGTTTTCATTTTCTTTGCATGAGTTTGGAGATTTCCATTTATCTGTCTTTAATTTCACTGATACTTTTCTTCTCAAAGCCCTTCCTATTTTAATTTCAGATATTTTTCAGTTTTGGATATCCATTTGGTTCATTTTTAGTTTCTATAGGTTTTCTGAAATTTCCTATATATTTATTCACTGTATCCATTTTTTCCTATTAACTCTGTATTTTAAGTCATTCTAAATTTCTTGTTTGCTAATTCCAGTAAGTTTGTGTCTGCTTTTATTGAGTGATTTTTTTCTTTTGAATATAGGTCATAATTTCCTGCCCCTTCACCTGGCTAGTAACTTTATTATACATTGAATAACATTTTGTAGAGACTGAATTCTATAACCTTTCCCTGAAAAATGTTAATTTAGTTCTAGCAAGCTAATAAATTTCTGGTTGACCCACTTGATCCTGCAGAGGCTTTGCTTTTAGTTTTCTTAGAGTTGCTGAAATCCAATTTTTCTTTGTTTTGGGCATAGACTCAAGTCCTGAGAATGGTCCTTAATACTGTAAGATGTGGCCCTTCTGGTGACAAACCTCAGATTTAAGTCCTTTAATGAGTCAAGACTTGAAAGTCCAAATTGTGTCTCCCCAACACCAGGCAGCTACTAAAATTCCTCTTCAGTATTTTAGCCTTCCAACTGTTTTCTGCTAAGTTCATTAGAGTCTGTCTCTACACATGTGCAGCCAAACTTTGGGAGAGTTCACATGCAGATTTGGGGGCTGCCTCTTATCCTTTCATTCACTTACCTAGCCTCACCAATTTCTAGCAGCTCTGAACTTTGACCTCAGACTTCTATTTTTTGCTTGAACTCTATTTCCTGTGCAGGGAGGAAACTGGGAAGTGCTATCACAGGAAAGGCCAATTAAATGTGGATCTCATCCAGTGTGCTTCCATTCTTGAGAGTATAATATCAGGTCTGGTGTCTGCTTGCTTTTGGTTGATAGAGCGACATAGATATATTTGTTTGTCCAGACTTTTATAATTGTTTTTGGCAAGGGCGTTGGTTCAACATAAACTATTCTGCCATCACCACAATTCTGGCAATTGAATGAATGAATCTTGATTTCAAGAAATCTGTCTGGAGCAAAAATATAAAAATTGATACTTATCAATAAGAGAAACAATCTCTGCCAATGCTTATTATTGGTTTTGCATTAGAATCACCTGACAATTCTTAATCCATTTGCCCAGACTATCCCAAATCAACTAAATCAGAATCTCTGGGGGTTTGATCCAGATATCATTAGTTTTTAAAACTCCCCAGGTGACCAAAATGTGCACTCAAAGTTGAGAACCACTGATCTTCAAAGAGGGTGAAGAATATGAGAAGTAGGTTCAGATTTGAGTTCCAGGATTACTTGGCAGAAGAAATTGGAAACCACAGGAAGGTAGTACTGTGACAGCTAAGAGAAGAGAGTGATTCTCTAAGCAGGAAAAAGTTATCAAACGTGTTATATGATGTTCAGAGTTTAAGTAATTTGAGGACTGGGAAGCAATATTATTTTTCAGCATGGTATTTGTTAGTGATTAACCCACCAAAATAAATGCAAGAATTTTTAATATTGTGATCAGTAGTTGAATTGAGTTGGTATGTACATACTATATTTCGGATGTGAATGAAAGATTTTATTTCTGTAACTGCTCTCTTCCAGCTCATCTTCTATTCCTGCATAGTTATGAAAGAAAAAAAAAACTGCCCATTGTAGCTCTATGTGTTCCAGTTTAAGAAGTGAAGTCAGCCTCTTTGAGATACTTAGTCATGACTATAAGTTGAATCAATTGTCTTTTTCTATGCATATGTGGGGGTGGGGAGAAGACCTAAGTTCTTGGATAGTATGTGTCCTATCTGGGGTGTTAGGGTTAAAGAATGATGAATGTCTTATGAGTCCTCACTAGTTTCCTTATATGTATCTATCACCCAATAAGTCACTGGCCAACATACTATGCTTGTCAGGTTCCTTATTCTTGCACCTACTGTTGAAATCTGGGGTCATAGCTAGAGTCTCTGAGCTTGAGGTCCACCAACTCTATACTCCCTCAACCAAGCTCCAAGCCTCCGTTGCTTTACCATTTCCTCATTATTTGTTCCTCATTTTACATCTAAAACCAAGCCCAAATTTTAAAATAAGCGCTTATTAAAGGTGAAACTGTAGTAATGATAAAAGGAAATATAGCAAGTAACATGTAAGTTGATAGCTTACAGAAAAAAAAATAATAAGGCATGTTTATATTAGAAGTCCAGACTTAAGAGATCAAGTCTTACTTAGGTAAGAGGCATAACTCCAATTGGATATCTATGATATCTACGTTCTGCCTTGATAATTCAGCATTTCCCATTATCTCCCTTGTCCCTTATCTTAGGAACTGCCTGTTCCAAAGATAACTGACACTGATATTATCTTAGCCTTTTAGGAAGATCATTCCTTCATACAATCTATCAGAATATGGTAATTCCACTACCTGCAAAAAAAATGAACACAAAGTACCATGTGGCTTATTTTAAGTTTCAAATAGCAAAATAGAAAAATATACAAAAAATTAAGTGACTAAAAACAAAGTGATAGACATATGAAAAATTTAAATACATAAATTTGCTTAAAAGCAAAACATTTTTGTTGGAAATGCAATTGAAATGAGAGACACATAAATAATTCAAATAGTACAATTACTAGGCTTGAAAACACAAGATAACATTTGTCTAAAAGTTCAGAGAATGTTTGTAAAAATTGCATGTCTTGTTTCAAAGGAAGCACACAGAGAAATTGAGACTCAAACTAATTGATTTATCTCAGTATTCACCGTGGCTGTCTACTTTGTGAGGACTCTATTTGTTAGTGAGTCTTCAAAAAGCTCATAGATGTGGGAGCTCCAGGTGCTAACTAGGGAGCTGAGGCAAATGGAATACGAGCTGTCATTTACTAGGTGGCCTAAGGTTTACACCTGTGAGGTATTCTTTTTTTATTTCAATGTTTATTTATTTATTTTGAGAGAGAGGGCATGCATGCATACATGCGCCAAGTTGGGGAGGGGTAGAGAGACGGCGGGGTGGGGGGAGAATCCCAAACGGTTTCCAAGTTCAGGGCTTGATCTCATGACTGTGATATCACGAACTGAGACCATATCAAGAGTCAGACTCTCAACCGACTGAGCCACCAGGCACCCTGAGAAATATTCTTAGTATGAGTGTGGAGAAAAGTGAATGGTTGTAATAAGATTTAAAAATAAATCAAGGATTGCAGAAGAGCAAGTTCAATTATATGAATTGAATTGATCTAGAAACTTACTACTAAAAATGTGGTCTCCAGACCAGCATCATCAACATTATCTAGGAGCATGTTAGTAATGCTCAGTCTCAGACACCATCAGAGATGACTGAATTAGAATCTGCATTTTAATAAGACCTCCTGATGATTTTAAAGCATATTGAAATTCAGCAGCTGATCTAGGATATAGCTGAAAACAAAGCAAAGTTTTCCAAGTTACATAGAGTCTAGTGCTATAATTCAATTCATTATTATAGAGCTAACTTGGATAGTATACGATGTCAAGGAGTGGGACATAAAGGAGGAGAGGAATATTCCACTTATTTTGAATATGAAAAGACTAATGCAATAATTTGGCCTCAGTGTGGCATGTGGTGGTAGAAGGTCAGAGACACTGGATGGTAAATGTTTTTGGGGGGACGCAAGTCATATAGGAATGAATTTACATTAGCACTAATTCCAGTTATGAAATATTTGATCTGAAAAGCCTCTCCACTGATGAGAGTCAATGCTTCTGCTTTGGTTAAGCTGGAGGGAAAGGAAACTCCTTTCTAATTGAGTTGCAGGGGCCCAGAGATAGCAGTGATAGCTCAAAATAAACATTAAATGTTAGTTCAAATATTTGTAGGTAACAGATTGAAATTGAAAGCACAGTTGGTTAATTAGCAGGATCTTAAAGCCTGAGTTTTATCACACCTAATAAATAAGACTTGATGAATAGAAAGTCAGCTATGACAGCTCCTAAAAATCTTACCTTGGAATCAATAGTCAACATTAACATCAGTGGGGTTAAATTGAGGCTTGGAGTTGCACCTCCCCACATAGCTTTGCATAGTCTGATAACTTTCTTTCACTGAATTGGCCTTGGTAAAAATTTATTTGCTCATAATTATGGCTTCTTGATTTCCATTTGTTCTTTCATTAAACATTTATTGAACACCCTTCATGTATCAGATAATCTAGGTTCTGGACATAAAGAACCTAATAAGGCCTGTTCCTGACTTTTGGACAATCAGGTGGGGAAGCATCTATACCAATAGGGTAAAAATCCTTAAGAGTAGCAGGGAGTTATAAAGAAGATAAACAGGGAGTTCTAGAGAAGAGGAGGGACTGGTGGAAGGCTAGAGGAGCAGAAAATGTAAAATACACTGAAAAAATGTTTAATATGTATAACCTTCATCAATGAGAAAAATAATTAACCTGAGAGTTTCATCTGATCATTTCAGGAACCATGTGAAATAGATATTAATCTGCTTTTGCAAATGAAGACTCTGAGCCTGAAGGAAGATTAGAGACTCAGGATTTTGCAGGCGAGCGGTGGGAGCCGAATGAGGAACCAGATTTTCTTTTTTATTTCCTTTTTTTTTTTTTAATGTTGGTTTCTTTTGAGAGAGAAAGAGAGAGAGAGCAGGGGAGGGGCAGAAAGAGAGGATTCCAAGCAGCCTCCACACTCAGTGCAGAGCCCAAAGAGAGGCTCTATCTAATGACCGTGAAATCATGACCTGAGCTGAAATCAAGAGTCAGATGCTTAACCAACTGAACCACCCAGACACCCCTGACCAGATTTTCGAACAGTAGAATTCCAGGTCTTCCACCTAACTGACAACCATGGCTATTCTAGGTAATAACCTATCCAGGAATAACATTTTAGAACACTTGAGGATCCTTATCTATGTGACTATGAATATGGTCCTGCCGAAGGATATATGACCTGATTGATTGATTGATTGATTAACTGGGTGTGTTTGGGTGATCTAATAATTTAGACAGGTCCCTCTCACCCCCTTGCTGTTCTTAGTCTGTCCCTCTGAAAGCTGGCCACTGCTTAAAAAATAACCACCTTCCAATCTTTAGTTAAAGATAGCTGAGCATTTGGGCTCCACTGCTAGAATTTTAAAATATGCTCATTATTTCATTTAATGACTATTTATAGCACAGAACCTACTATGTGAAAAATATTACACTAAGGCTATGTTGAAGAACAACATTTTTAATAATTTGGTTACCCAGGATAACCCCAAATCAACTAAATGAGAATCCCTGGTAGCTGGACCGAGACATCAATAGTTGTTAAACCTACCCAGATGATTTCAATGTGCAGCTAAAAGGGATGACTGCCCCCTATATAGCATGAAATGGTTACAGCAATAAAACAGCTAATTGTTAGCAATTACTTATCCTGGGCCAGGCAACATGCTAAGCTCTTTAATTGGGTCATCTCCTTTTATCTTCCCAACAACCCAAGGAGGAGAGTGTTATTGTTACCCATTATCTCCAGTTTTTAAATGAGAGAAATGAGGCTTTCTCAGAGGCTCATTGGTGTGTCCAAGGTCAGCGGTGAAGCCCAAATTTTTTACTTCAGATTCCATGTTCTAACCACTAGGCTATATAGCCTCCCTACGATAAAGCCAAATAGAAGGGAGATGCTTTTGAGGGCTATTTTCTAAAAGTTAAATTTGGGAGATAATTGGGGTAAATCTGTACAACATTTGAGTAGATGATTCTTTGTCAAGTGAAGAAAAAACTTAATAGAGAAAGATGAAAAATTAGCTTCAAATGAATTAAGGTCCCCTCTATTATCTCCTTTGAAATTGAGAAAAGTATTTTGATGTAGGTCTATTGATTAAAAAAATATACCTAAGCAGCTCTGAGGACAGCCTGGCCCATAGCTATTGGGAGGAGGTCCCCTGCAGCATTATCCCAAGGCAAATACATAAAAGGCATCTAGTGCCAGCAGAGGGGCCAGCATCATGTATAGGATGGAGTGAGTGATGTTCCTACTGGGTTCAGGAACATCAGGGAAGTGTGAGACCTTAGTTACAGAGTCCTGTATATCTCTAAGTTTCATATGCTGTGGAATCATCAATGTATAAGTGTAATCTGCTTGCTTAATTGTTTCCCTTATGTGAAGCACTGCAGCATATTGGTTACCATATATACATATCATAGAGCCTGAGTTAGGTTCAAATCTTGGCTCTAAAATGGAGTAATAATACTAATATTACAGGGTTATTGTGAGAATTATAAAATATATTCCATGAGACTGATTTATAATGAATATGTGTGTGTGTGTGTGTGTGTGTGTGTGTGTGTGTGTATTTGGTCTTCATCCTCACTTCTGACATAGAGCTTCTAAAACTCTTGGAATTTTCTAAGCAATGAAAACGATAAAGGTGACTTTTATTACGTGAGTGAAGTGACTGTTTAGAACTCACCAAAGGATGGAGTTGGTTGCCAGGGGACCAAAGCTCAGATTTAGAGGATTAAGACCTTCAGTCCCACCCCAACTCCTGAGAGGAGAGTGGGCAGAGAGATCGAGTTCAATCATCAATGGACAATGATTGAATCAGTCATGCCTAAGTAATTAAGCCTCCAAAAAAACAAAAAGGAGGGGGTTTGCAGAGCTTCCAAGTTGGTGAACATGTTGGGAGAATTGCTGAATTGCAGAATACTGGAGAGGGCATGAATCTCCATACCCTTTACCTATACTATGCCCTATACATCTCTGCCATCTGCTGTTCCCAAATTATATCCTTTTATGATATACCAGTAATCTAGTAAGTAAAATGTTTTCCTGAGTTCTGTGAACCACTCTAGCAAATACTTCAAAGTCAAGTAGGGGGTTATGGGAACTGTGATACAAAGTCAGTGTGTCAGAAGTACAGGTAACAAGCTGGACTTGGACCAGGCTTCTGAAGTTGGGGGTGAGGGGCAGTCTTGTAGGGTTGAACCCTTCACCTTTGGGACCTGATGCTGTCTCCAGATTGGTAGTGTCAGAATTTAGTTGAATTGTAGGGCACTCAGCTGGTATCCAAGAATTGCTTGTTAGTATATAAACCACCCCCAAGGTGGAATTGGGTCCAGAACACTTTTCATATCTATATACCTTGTAATATATAAGAATATAACATATTCTTAGATATTCAAATATTAGGCCAAAGATATCTTAAGTCTCAATATATCTTGGTTGTTATTACTTCTATTAACTGGAAATCAACATAACTAATAATAGCAGAATAATTTCCTGTATTTTAGTTAAACCTAGAATTTCTGATAAAGGTAGGGAAATGCATCACTTGACCATTTTCTTTGGAAAATTATCAGAAAATTCAGGGAAAACTGGAGGAGTGTAGATACTACAACTAGATATAATAAATGTGAGGGGGCAGAGATGAGTGGTTAGGAGCACACATGCTGGAATCACATGGCCTGCCAATTATTAGTTTTTTTAAAGAATTATTTTTAATGTTCATTTATCTTTGAGAGAGAAACAGAATGCAAGTGGGGGAAGGGCAGAGAGAAGAGGGAGACACAGAATCCAAGGCAGGCTCTAGGCTGTGAGCTGTCAGCACAGAACTCAACATGGGGCTTGAGGTCACAACTGTGAGATTGTGACCTGAGCCGAAGCTGGACGCTTAACTGGCTAAGGCACCCAGGCAGCCTGATTATCTTTGTGACCTTGAGCAGTTATTTGATGTCTCTGAACTTCAATTCCATTTTCTTCAAATTGGCAGTCATAATAGCATTAAATACTTCAGTATTAAATGTGTTAATATTTGTAAAACTCTTAGAACAGTGTCTTGTATATAGTAAGTGCGATATAAGAGTGTATTAAATAAAATCTGATATAGATACAAGCGGGGCAGTATGCTTCAAGGGAAGACCTGATTAATTCTGAATGAGTGTTTCAGGGAACTGTTCTTGATAAAAGTGGTATTTCAGGTGGCCTTATTCACTATTACTAAAGGTTTTTTCCTCATACTCCAGTATTTGGTGAGTTGGGATGGATGTTTTTGGATGATTCATATTGCCTATATAGGATGTAAGTTTAAAGGCCTTCCAACATAAAAGGTAAAGCAAGGGACCTTGTCTCTAAGATAAAGACAAGTCCAGGGTTAAATACATGATAGAGATAAACATATGCCAACTGGAAGTGATTTGCTATAATAACTGGAGAGGAAAATGTCTACATTCTTCTGTTAACCAATACCTATGTCACTAACCCAGGCTCTCTCAGGATAGGGAAACTTGGCATTCTTACTCCTTCAAGTTCCTGGGAGGAAAGGAGATACCACAGACATTCAGAATCTCATGGCTCTAGCACTATGGCCCATTGTATATGCTTAAACCTAATTCATTCTTGGGGAACCAATGACCATAGGGTATGGAGAGGAACCTGAGCAGCAACTTCTCCTTACTTTTTATTCTTTGTTTTATTAATCTTGTGGCTTCTTTTTTTAAGTTTAATTAACTCCTGTGGTCAGCTGGAGATATTGCTGAACCACTTAGGAAAAATATAGTGGATTATCAGAAAATCTCTCCTTACACCTTCATATGGCTTCATTATGGATTGTTAACAAATGTTTAGTCACCTCATTTAAAAGTCTGAGCACCTAGTTCAGGCAGTGAGAATGCAGTGATGAGGGTAAAACTGACATGGGTTCTGCTGTCCGGGAGCAACTGAGTTTATTAGACTTTTATACCATGCTGGGTCAAATCAGTCAGGGAAGACTTGAGAAAAAAATAATGCTGTAGAAGACCAAAACTGTCTCATTCTAAAAAGAGATTTCACCACAGAATAAATAATAATGAATTAATGAAAACAAGATTATAAAGATCATTTACCAAGTGAGAGAGGAAATTCAAATTTTAATATAAATAGAGAATTTAAGTGAACAAATACAACTTTCTATCAGACATACTTGACAAAATTATTTAAATTCTTACATTTGGAAGATGTGTAGTCAGGCATTCATCCTTCTCAGAAAGTCTTATATTATACTAATTAGTGATAAATATAGAAAAAGGTCTCTTAATCAACACTGACAAGAAACAAAGCATGCACAATTTCATCTTTCAAAAAGCCATTTTCCATCTGGCTAGCATCTTCATTTATATTCTTGTGGTTACAAGATGTATATATTCTTGTTCCTTCAATTTTTTGTCTTGCTGAGAAGGAAATTTTCAACAGCATTTGCATTTTTCAAGTACATATGTCCATAAATGCAATTTAACCCACATTTTTATAACTAAAATATGTCAACATAATTAAAATTTCCTAATTTTGATTTCCGCAAAGTTTATAGTCTAGCAGGGACCGATTATACTGGCAGATCATCCCCTTAGGCCATCATGAAAATCTTTTTTGATATTGTCCCCAAAAGCCTTAAAATGGGTCAGGACAGGAATTAATTGAGTGACCCCAAGGGCATACTATACATTAGGATAAATTATCCAAGTTTCCATTTCCCCTTCTACCTATTCACCAGACAAGCTCATACAAGAATGTCTCAACTAACAGCAGAGCCCAAATAACACAAAGCCAGTAATTTAAAATGCCCCAAATTTTTAAGCCTGTACATTTTAATGATATTCACTATTTATGTTGTTATATAAACCTCTTTTACCACAGGGAAATTTTAATAGCTGAAATGAAATCTTGTCTCCATTTTTACAGATAAATTAAAGTCCTGGATTATGTCTAAAATCACTTTCCTGCATTTTCTTCTTATTTTACTGAGTCTCAGTCAAAAGAGCTCTCACTTAAGTGTCTTGGTAGAGAAATGGGGGTTACCTCTTCATTAGTAGTGTCCTAATAAAGGCCTACATCCTTCCATTGGACATAGCAGAGCTTTTTAGCACTTTGATATGGACTTCTTCCAACTAGAAGACTCTCCCATGTTCTTGTAAAGTTCCAGAGGGACCACGAGACACCTAAGATCACAGTACCAGTCCCACATCTCATCCACAAATATTCAGGATCCATGGGACACTGGCAGCCCCTAAAATCTAAGCATATTCCTATAAACAAAAGCACTTTCCAAGTAAAAATGATGTCCCTAAAATGCATAAGATGTTACAAGATGCATTCTATAAAAAAATAGGTAATTTCATAGACCTTGTAATAACTGGTACGATAACTGAGGAGGAAAAGTGAATTTAAGAGAAAAAAATGTCTTGGTTTATTTAGCTTTTCCAGAATGTCCATCAATTTCCTGAGTCTAGCGCCTTTGAATTTAATCATCACAGATGAGTAATCTCTCACTGAGGTAATTGTGACACACTCCGTTTCTTAAATTCTTAGGAGAACAATAAAGCAAAAGAGAAAAAAATTTATAACAAAAACACTGCCCTATATACATTCATTAGAAGAGGCTTATTAAAATATCCTTCTTAATATATAGAAGACAGTAGTCAAAGACTGCCCTTTATTAATGCCACTTTTTCTCCTTTATGTCCTAGTTAATCCATGGATGTTAATTCATATATCCCCTTTGGAACAGAGTTCTGGGAATCCCAATTTTTAATCCAGTGTGGTCTCTGGCTGGGGCTAGAATTTCCACTCTCTGATGAGCTCAGAATCTCCGACATCTAACAAGGACTAGTATGGTTTATGGTCTTGTAGTTCCTACTCTCCCCAAGTCTTCTCTCTCTGAAGTTTTCCATCCCTGGAAGGACCACCATATTCCTTAGCCATTTGTTGACACTTATGCTCCTATGTAACAATAACTGCAGCACCAGCCCCCAGCTCCTGAATTCCATACACCTTAGTTTCTCCTTACCAGGAGAGATTTCTTCCTGGGTTCACATTTGTCCCTGCTGGAGAACAGTCTTATGATCTGGAGATGGAATATGTTCTACTTTCCAAACCTGTACCTTTGGGACCCGTGCAATCATTTGCATATATTCCTCTCCTAACCACTTTTTTCCTTGAATTCCCTTATTTCAAGAAACCTTCTCTCCTCTGGTTACAGCAAAAATACTCTGTATCTTTAATTTATTATCTATAGAATGAAATCTGACTATACTGACTCTTGAAATCCTTTCTCTTTTTTTACTTTGGTGTCTCTCAATACCCTTTTGAAAAGGCCAGTTGAGATTTTAATGCTTCAACGTGCTTCTAATTTAATACATTTCTCCTTGACTGTGTATAAAACTAATGTTTGCTGAGTTTGAACGTCTTCCTTCCTTTCTTTTACTGTTTCCCACAGCTCATGTTTTAACTACTAGATCAAAACCTTTCATAAGTGGATTTCTTTACTCCAGAGTTTCTGGTAGTTTTCTTCTAAAATGCAAACAACACTTCTCTGTTGCTAGCCGCCTTACCTGCTGATTGTAGTTTTCCCTTTGCTTATTAGTAATTCTGATATTAGAGTCACTGTGTTGTTTCCTTCTCAGCAATTGGATTTTTGATGAATGCATTTTTTTTTTTACCTCCATGCAAGGAGATGGTCCAACTTTTATATTCTAGTGACTCCCGTTTCTCTTTATCTTTATTGATGAATTCCAGAAAAGAACTGTGCTGGAACTCATACTCTGTTATCTAGGTCCCCCCAAATCCGCGCTGTTATCAACATTTAGTAATAAACAGGTTCCTCAGAACTTGGCTGGAGAGACAGGCAAAAAGATCCTGATAAAAATAAATCAATTTGAAAGTAAAAAACTGATACAGAGCTCCTGGCAGTTTTGAAGTGATTTTTCCGTGATCTTGGAAATGAATATGAACACCTAAACCACAATAAGCAGATTCATGGTGGAGAGTGCGTGTTCAATAAAAACCCATGTTTCTCTCTCTTGGGCTCCTAATTAGACTACATTTTCTAGCTTCCTCTTGAGCCTCTGAAGTGTGACCCTGGGGCTATGAGTGAAAGTGATGTGTGCCATATCCAAGCCTGGGTAATAAGAGCCTTCATTGTGATCCTCTACCTGTGCTTGTCTCTCTTTACTGTATGCCAAAGACAGAGGATTCAGCTGGGGACTCCAAGGTCTTTGGGAACACTGGGACCACATAACAGGAGGAGCTGGGTCCTGAGGGACTCTGTGGAGGAGAGCACTCATCCTCCATCCTCTTGGATTTTACATGAGTGAAAAACTTATAATTTATTACCACTGAGATTTTGAAATTGTTTCAGCAGATAGCCCACCCTGAATAATACAGTAAAATAAAGATTAATATATAAATGTTTTTTTTTTCTTTCTGTCAGGATTTATTCAAGATTGGGGAAATTGCTGACTCACAAGTCAAGTGGCAGTGTCCTGAAATCAAAGTCATTCTAAGATAAAGCAAGTTTCCACAATTCTTTTTATTATAAATGAAAACTGCGTAGTTATATAGCTCACAATTATTTTTTTTCTCAGAATATGTCTTTACCCTTTTTCTAGTTTACTGCATATTATTTCTCTCATTTAATTTTTTTCTATATTGATGCTGTATATGTAGGAGTGACTCAAGCAAGACTCAAGATAAAAAATTAAGTATAAAATGTTGAGAGCTTGCAAGTGAATAATACATATAAATCTCTCCAAGCAAATATCTCTAAGAAGCTAAGAACCAAACTGAAAGTTCAGACTTAATTTTCTCTTGTCTCTTGATAATGTTCAAAGAAGTCACTGTCCAATTGTTAGAGGGGTTCTAGTGATGCCAAAAAGGCACTGAATTGGAAAAAAAAAGATTACTAAATATTACAAGAGGAAAAGTATCTTTTCCCTATGCAGGTCTTGTTCAAAAGATCCACTTTTGATCCGGGCCAAAGATGACCTAGGTCCCAAGGTGTAAGGTCAAAATGAAACTCTGTTTTTATTTTGGTATTTTGCATCTCAACATTTTATCCCCCATTTAATGGATATTCTTCCCTGTTCCATCAAAATACATCAAATGTAAATTATTTCTTTCAGGATGCCACAGAGAAATAGTAGGCATATAAGTTTTTACTACCTGCCCATTAACAAAAGTTTGAAGAATACAATATATGAATGGATAACAAGACTATATGTAGGAATACTTTATTTCCTGGGGCTTTCTCCTCAAGCTCCAATATGGAGCCTAAGTTATAGTGAGCTGTAAAGGGTACAGAACTCTGAAGACCCCTTGGAAGTTTTCTCCTTTTTAGTAGGCTTTACTCTCTTTCCAACATGTATCTCAATGAGAGTAAGGGGTGGATGCAGGAGCAGCCTATTTTCTTATGGGCCATGACTTAATGCTACCAATGCATACATAAAGAACTGAAGTAGAACTTGCCATAAACTCAGCTCAGGGTCTAAACGCTGTCCTTTCTTAACCCCAAATTGTCACCCTCTGATACTGTAACCTAGTTAAAAGAAACTTAATAAATATCCTCATATAACTATTTCTATTTAGGAGTAGAATGAAAGAAGAAGCAATAGTTTCCAAATTAATTTATTTTTTGAATCAAATAAAAATAGTGCATAGTGATAGGAGTCTTTTATCAAACGTATTAGCCTAGCATTTAAGAAGACAGGCAATTGTTAGGAGAAAATGACTTAAATATTTTTATTTAATTTCCCCAAAATGAAAAACCACTTTAAGTAATATTTTAATACCATTTGACAAAATCAGGATAGAAATTTGAAAAGGAATATGAATAAAACAGCACTAGCAACCACAAGATCTGAATTGTCAAATTTTCTTGTTTTTGGTCTTTTTGTTTGTTTTTGAATCTTCCAATTACTAATTTATAATCTTTGGTTTCCTAAGTGATCTTGCATAGGTCTATCTTTTTTATGGATTTGATGTCAAAATAATAGAAGATCCTCTTTCCAGTTGCTAGATACTCTGGACATTATTTTCCACATTCTGAGAGACATTCTGCATTGCTCTAGTGGTGACTTCTGGCTATACCACATAGGATGTCGCCAATAATCAGAGATCAGGAAGGACTCCAATTTTCTTGAAAATATAATATTAGAAAAATATAAGATAAAGGTCTAGCTGTCGCAGGAATCCATGAATTACATCTGCATGTTTATTTTTATAATTATTTATGGCTATATTGGCAAAGTTTATATAATTTCTTGCTAAGATCAGATCAGGTGCACATGGAGTAATAAAATGGAAAATAATCAATTATACTGAATCATTTAAAAATTACAGGAATAGAATAATGATAAAAATAAAAATGTAAAATGAAACTAAAACAATGACAGCTAAAGACTAGATTATAATCAACAGAAATTGAATACATCTGATTTAATGACTCTACTGAAAAATACTGGGAGTACTTATACTGGGAATCCTTAGAGTATGAAGAGAAAGTTGAAAAATGAAGACTCTGAAAGGAAGAGAACCAGAGGTACCTTGAGGACTCTGATAGCACCAGTACCAAAACTACTCTAGAATGTTGCTACCTCTGTGACTCATCTCTACAGGAACCAAGTGTGGTTATCTAATGCTACATAACAACCCCAAATTTAGAGGCTTTCAAGAACATTATTCTAACAATGTCTGTGGGTCAGAAATCCAGGCTTGACTTAACTAGATTCTCTGCTTCGGGAATCTGTAGACATCTCAAGGTTCAACTAGGGGAAATCTACTTCTAAGCTCACTCTTGTGTTAGCAAGCATTTTATGCTTCATGAATTATTGGACTGAAGGCTTCTGCTTTTGTTGGCTGTTGGCCACCCTCAGTTTCTGGCCACATGGACCTCTCTAACAGGATGGCTTGCTTCATCAAATTGTACAAGCTGTGGGGGTGCCTGGGTGGCTCAGTTGGTTAAGTGTCCGACTTTGGCTCAGGTCATGATCTCGTGGTTTGTAGGTTCGAGCCCCACATCGGGCTCTGTGCTGACAGCTCAGAGCCTGGAGTCTGCCTCAGATTCTGTGTCTCCCTCTCTCTCTGCCCCTTCCCCACTCACACTCTGTATCTGTCTCTGTCTCTCTCTCTCTCTCTCAAAAATAAGTAAACATTAAAAAAAGAATGGGGCACCTGGGTGGCTCAGTCGGTTAAGCGGCTGACTTCAGCTCAGGTCATGACCTCGCAGTCCGTGAGTTCGAGCCCCACATCGGGCTCTGTGCTGACAGCTCAGAGCCTGGAGCCTGCCTCAGATTCTGTGTCTCCCCCTCTCTCAGCCCCTCCCGTGCTCATGCTCTATCTCTCTCTGTCTCTCAAAAATAAAATAAATGTTAAAAAAAAATTGTACAAGCTGAGAAGGCAACAGTACCAAAAGACAGAAGTCCTAATTTCTTGTAAGATTATCACAGAAGTGGCATTTCCTCACTTCTATCACTTTTGTCCTATTTGTTACGTGTACATCTCTAGATCAAGCCCACACTTGAGGGGAGCAGATTACATAATAACAGGAAGACCAGGAGGGAGGATCTTTGGGAACCATGTCAGATAGTGTTTACCACCACAGTGTCTCTCTCTCTCTCTCTCTCTCTCTCTCTCTCTTATTCCAAGTTTCAGATTCTGAGTAAAAACAAAATTGAGGAAGCTCAGGTCAGTTGTTTATTTTTTCACCAATGTGGGTTACGGAGGAACAGAATAATATATAAAAAAAATACTGTCAGTCACAGCTAAAACATGTATTGGGGCCATTTCTAGAAAGAAGGCATTATCATAACACAGGCAGAAGATGAACCCACTACATGTATCTAAAATGATGTGATGGTTAAAATAACTTTAGAGTTTATTGTTAACGGACATACTTCAAAATATTTTCATATGATTTACTTTCTTGAAACACAAACTTGATGCTTGTGCCTTTATGTGTTTGCTAAAAAGGTCATTCTTTTTGTTATTTTTTTATTGAAGTATAATATAACATTCTGGTGTACAATACAATGATTCAATATTTCTATACATTACTCAGTGCTTATTGTGACAAATGTACTCTTAATCTCCTTTATTTTATTTTATTTTTTTTTAATTTTTTTTTTCTTAATGTTTTTATTTATTGTTGAGACAGAGAGAGACGGAGCATGAGCAGGGAAGGGGCAGAGAGAGAGGGAGACACAGAATCAGAAGCAGGCTCCAGGCTCTGAGCCATCAGCCCAGAGCCCGACGCGGGGCTCGAACTCGCGGACCGTGAGATCATGACCTGAGCCGAAGTCGGACGCTCAACCGACCGAGCCACCCAGGCGCCCCTCTTAATCTCCTTTATATATCTCCTCCCCCATCTCCCCTCTACCAACCACCAGGTTTTGTTTTGTTTTGTTTTAAGTTTTCCACAGTGGCTGCACCGGTTTGCATCCCCACTGACAGTGCAAGAGGTTCCTTTTGCTTCACATCCTCAACAACACTTACTGCTTTTTGTGTTTTTGATTTTAGCCATTCTGACAGGTGATATCTGAGGTGATTTCTCCCTGTTTTGATTTGCATTCCCTGATAACGAGTGATGTTGGGCATCTTTTCATGTGCCTGTTAGCCATCTGTGTGTCTTCTTTGAAGAAATGTCTGTTAATGTCCTCTGTACATTTTTTAATTGGATTACTTTTTTTTTTGTGTGTGTGTGTGTGTGTGTTGAATTATATAAATTCCTTTCCATATTTTGGATACTAACCCTTGATTGAATGTCATTTGCAAATATCTTCTCCAATTCAGTAGGTTGTCTTTTAGTTTTGTTAATTGTTTCCTTTACTGTGCAGAAGCTTCCTATTTTGCTGTAGCCCCAATAGTTTACTTGCAGTAACCACCAGTTTGTTTTCTGTGTATAGGAGTCTGTTTTCATGTCTTTTTTATTTTATTTGTTAAATTCCACATATGAATGAAATCATATGGCATTTGTTTCTCTCTGACTGACTTATTTCATGTAGCATTATACTTTCTAAGTCCATCCATGTTGTTGCAAATGGCAAGATCTTATTCTTTTTCATGGCTGAGTAATATTCCATTGTGTGGTATACCACTTCTTTATCCATTCATCAACAGACATTTGAATTTCTTTCATATCTTGGTTATTATAAAAAATGATGCAATAGGGGCGCCTGGGTGGCGCAGTCGGTTAAGCGTCCGACTTCAGCCAGGTCACGATCTCATGGTCCGTGAGTTCGAGCCCCGCGTCAGGCTCTGGGCTGATGGCTCGGAGCCTGGAGCCTGTTTCCGATTCTGTGTGTCCCTCTCTCTCTGCCACTCCCCCGTTCATGCTCTGTCTCTCTCTGTCCCAAAAATAAATTAAAAACGTTGAAAAAAAAAAACAAAAACAAAAAACAAGCAAACAAAAAGCCTTTTAAAAAAAAATGATGCAATAGCATAGGGGTGCATATATCTTTTAAAATTAGTGTTTTTGAGTATTTTGTGTAAATACCAGTAGTGCAATTATTGGACTATGTGGTAATTTCATTTTTAACATTTTAAGGAAAATCCGTACTGTTTTCCACAATGGTTGTACCAGTTTTCATTCCCACCAACAACACATGAGAGTTCATTTTTCTCCACATCCTTGCCAACACTTGTTATTTCTTGTCTTCTTAATTCAAGCTATTCTGACTGGGGTAAGATATCTATTTATGGTTTTGGCTTGCATTTCTCTGAAAATTACTGATGTTGAACATTAGTATTCTGACTATTTGTATATCTTCTTTGGAAAAATGTATATTCAGGTCCTCTACCTGTTTTTAATTAGATTATTTGCTTTTCTGGTGTTGAATTGTATAAGCTCTCTATATATTTTGGGATATTAACCCTTTATTGGATAGGTCATTGCAAACATCTTCTTCTATTCAGTAGGTTGCCTTTTTACTTTTAGTTTCCTTCACTGAGCAAAAACTTTTTATTTTGGTGTAGTCCCAATAGTTTAATTTTGCTTTTATTTCTATCACCTGAGGAAATATATTTAGAAAAATGTTTCTATGGCTGATGTTGAAGAAATTATTGCCTATATTTTCTTCCAGGAGTTTTATAGTTTCAGATAGCACATTTAGGTCTTTAGTCCACTTTGAATTTATTTTCACATATGGTATAAGAAAGAGGTCCAATTTCTTTCTTTTGCATGTTGCTGTCTGGTTTTCCCAGCACCATTTGTTGAAGAGACTGTCTTTTTCCCATTGGATATTCCTTTTGGCTTTGTGAAAGATTAATTAACCATATAATTGTGGCTTTATCTCTGGGCTTTCTAATCTGTTCTGTTGATCTGCATATCTGATTTGTAGTGGTACCATACTCTTTTGATTAGTACAGCTTTGTAATATAACTTGAAATCTGGAATTATGATACCTCCAGTTTTGTTTTTCAAGATTGCTTTGGCTATTTGGGGTCTTTTGTGGCTTCATATAAATTTTAGGATTACTTGTTCTAGTTCTGTGAAAAATGTTATCTTCTGATAGGGATTAATTATGTTGTATTCTCATAAGTATTCTGATAGGGATTGCATTAAATCTATAGATTACTTTGAGTAGTATCAACATCGTAACACTATTTATTTTTCTACTCCATAAGCATGGAATATCTTTCTTTCCATTTGTTTGTGTCATCTTCAATTTCTTTCATCAGTGTTTTATAGTTTTCAGAGTATAGGTCGTTCACCTCCTTGGTTAAGTTTATTCCTAGGTACTTTACTATTTTTGCAATTGTAAATGAAATTATTTTCTTAATTTTTCTTTATGTTGCTTTATTATTAGTGTATACAATGCAATGAATTTCTTTATATTGGCTTCATATCCCGGAACTTGACTGAACTCATTTATCAGTTCTAGTGGATTTTTGGTGTAGTCTTTAAGGTTTTCTATTTACAGTATCATGTCATCTGCAAATAGTGAAAATTTTACTTCTTACCAATTTGGATGCCTTTTATTTCTTTTTCTTGTCTGATTGCTATGACTAGAACTTCCAGGACTATGTTGAATGAAAGTGATAAGAGTGGACATCCTTTTCTTGTTCTTGATCCTAGCAGAAAAGCTTTGTTTTTCATCTCTGAGTATGTTAGCTGTGGGTTTTTCATATATGGCCTTTATTATGTTGAGGTGTGTTCCCTCCAAACCTATTTTGTTGAGGGGTTTATCGTGAATAGATATTGTACTTTTCCAAATGCTTTTTCTGCATCTATGGAGATGATCGTATGGTTTTTAGTCTTTGTCTTGATAACATGATGCATCACATTGATTTGTGAATATTGAGCCACTCTCACATCTCTGGAATAAATCCCATTTGATCATGGTAAATATTTTTAAATATATTTTTGGATTCAGTTTGCTAATATTTTTTGAGAATTTTTGCATCAATGTTCATCTGAGACATTGGCCTATAGTTTTCTTTTTTTTGTAGTGTCTTTATCTGGCTTTTGATATCAGAATAATGCTGGCTTCATAGAATGAATTTGGAAGACTTCCTTCCTCTATTTTTTGAAATAGTTGAGAATAACAGGCTTTAACTCTTCATTAAATGTTTGATAGAATTTACCTGTGAAACCATCCGGTATTGGACTTTTGTTTGGAGTTTTTTGGTTACTGATTCAATTTTATTGCTTGTAATCAGTCTGTTCAAATTTTCTATTTCTTCCTGGTTCATTTTTGGAAGGGTAGATGTTTCTAGGAATTTATCCATTTCTTCTAGGTGGTCCAATTTGTTGGCATATGATTTTTCATAATATTGTCATATAATTCTTTGTATTTTGGTAGTGTCAGTTGTTATTTCTCCTCCTTCATTTCTCTTTTTGTTTATATGAGTCCTCTCTCTTTTTTTCCTTGATCAGTCTGGCTAAAGGTTTATCAATTTTGTTGATCTTTTCAAAGAACCAGGGTCAGGCTTCATTGATCTTTTCTTTTTTTTTAGTCTCCATTTTCTTTATTTCTGCTCTAATCTTTATTACTTCCTTTATTTTACTGCCTTGGATTTTTTTGTTCTGTTTTCCAGCTCCTTTAGGTGTAAGGTTGAGATTTTTCTTATTTCTTGAGGTAGGCCTGTATTATTATAAACTTCCCTCCTAGAACGGCATTTCCTGCATCCCAAAGATTTTGGTTCACTGTGTGTCAATTTTCATTTGTCTCCACATATTTTTTAATTTCCTCTTTGATTTCTTGGTTTACCCATTTATTGTTGCATGTTATTTAGCCTCCATGTATTTATTTTCTTTTCATATTTTTTCTTGTGATTGATTTCTACTTTCATTCCTTTGTAGTCAGAAAAGATGCATGATATGATTTCAATCTTTTTGAATTCATTGAGACTTGTTTTGTCATTTAACGTGATCTGTTCTTAAGAATGTTCCATGTGCACTTAAAAAGAATGTATTGCACTGTTTGGGGGTAGAATGTTCTGTATATATTAGGTCCATCTGATCTAATGTTTCATTCAAAGCTGCTGTTTCCATGGTGATTTTCTGTCTGGCTTATCTATCCATTATGTAAGTAGGGTGTTAAACTCCCTAACTATTATTGTATTACTGTAAATTTCTCCATTTATGTCTGTTAATAATAGCTTAATGTCTTTAGGTGTTCCATGTTGGGTGCATAGATATTTACAATTGTTATATCCTCTTGTTGGATTGTTCCCTTTATCATTATGTAGTGTTCTTCTTTATCTCTTGTTACAGTCTTTGTTTTAAAGTCTGTTTTGTCTGATATAATTACTGCTATCCCATCTTTCTTTCACTCCCATTTGCATGGTAAATGTTTTCCATCCTTTCACTTTCAGTCTACATGTGTGTTTAGGTCTGAAGTGAGTTTCTTGTAGACAGCATATAAGAGTCTGGCTTTTTTATGCATTCAGCCACCCCCCTATGTCTTGGAGCATTTAGTTCATTTACATTAATGTAATTATTGATAGGTATGTACTATTTGTCATTTTGTCTCTTGTTTTACAGTTGTTTTTATAGTTCTTCTCTGTTCCTTTCTTCTTTTACTCTTCCCTTGTGATTTGACAGCTTTTTTCCATGGTATACTTGGATTAATGTCTCTATTTTTGTGTGTGTATATATTATCAGCGGGTTTTTTTTGTGGTTACCATTAGTTTTATATTTAATGTCTTATGCATATAGCAGTCTATATTAAGTTGATGGTCACTTAAGATGGAACCCATTCTAAAAACACTGTAAGCACTATATTTTTATTCTCCCCCCCTTTATGTATGTCAAACTTTACATCCTTTTATTTTGTGCATTCTTTGACAGATTTTTTTTAGATATAATTGATTTTAATACTTTAGTGCTTTCACCTCCCTCCATACTACTTTTATAAGTGATTAATGTACTACATTTATTATGTTTGAAATTACCCGTGAAATTTTTTCTTTCATAATTTTCTCCTATTTATGGCCTTTTCATTCCACTCAAAGAATTCCCTTTAAAATTTCTTGTAAGGCTAATTTAGTGATAATAAACTCCCTTAACTTTTGTTTGTCTGGGAAACTCTTGATCTCTCCTTCTATTCTAAATAGTACCCTTGCCAGGTAGAGTTTTCTTGATTGCAGATTTTTCCTTTTAGCACTTTGCATATATCATGCCATTCCATCTGTCCTGCAAAGTTTCTGCTGAAAAATCAACTTACAGTTTCATGAAGTTTCCCTTGTATGTAACCATTTCCTTTTTCTCTCGCTGCTCTTAAAATTCTCTATATATCACTATTTTTTCCATGTAATTATTATGTATCTTTGTGTGGACCTCCTTGGGTTAATTGGGGGGGGGGTTCTATTCTTACTTAATCTGGATGTCTGTTTCCTTCCCAGTTTAGGGAAGTTTTCAGCTACACTGAAAATAACTTCTCTACTGTATTCTCTCTCTTACCCTTCTTGGATCCCTAGAATGTGAATGTTATTACATGATGTTGTTTCTGAATTCCCTTAACCTATTCTTGTTTTTTATTATTCTTTTTTTATTTCTCCTGTTCAAATTGGTTGCTTTCCATTACCCTGTCTTCCATACTAATTCACTCTTCTCCATCCAATAGTCTGCTATTGATTCCCTTTAATGTATTTTTAATTTCAGCTAATGAATCCTTCATCTCTGACTAGTTCCTGTTTATATTTTCTATCTCCATTTTGAAGGTCTCACTGAGATCCTCCACTCTTTTCTCAAGTCCAGTGAGTATCTTTATGACCATTACTTTGAATTTTTATCAGGCATATTGCTTGTCTCTGTTTATCTCTTTTGCTGTGGGTTTGTCAAGTTTTTTTGTCTTTTTGCTTGTTTTTTTGTTTGTTGGGACAGATTGCTCTGTCTCTTTATTTTGTCTGTCTGTTTCTATGAGTTAGGAAGGCCATCTGTGTCTCCTGATCTTGAAAGTAGTGGCCTTGTGGAAGAGGTCTTAAGGTGCTTTGTAGCATAGTGTCCCGTGTTCACCAGGACCAGGTGCTTCAGTGGTGTCTCCTATGTGGGCTGTGTGCACCCTATTGTTGTGGCTAGGCTGCATTTGTTCAGTCCACTTTACCTGTTGTGGGCACCTTGGTCAGAGTTGGGCCCCTGTGCTGTTAGGGGTCTGTCTGGGGCCACCACAGACTTGTAATAGGGTGGTGTTAGCAGTCAGATCAGATGCCTACCCTCGGTTTGTCTTCTGGGGCTACAGTGGCAGCCAATTGCAGAGTGTTCTCTCTGCACTGCAAGCTACAAGACTGCTGGAACTGCAGGCACACTGATGTGTGTGGTTATCTTTCCCTTTCTCCAGTGCAAGAGTCACTTTGGAGTGGTGCAGTTTACTACCAGGCTTGCTTGCAGAGTGTGTCTTGGCAAAGTTGCTTTGGAGGAACACCTGTCAAATGGGACAAGTTGGAAAGAGAGGATCTGGAATGGAGCACACAGGCAGGGGAAGAGGCATGTAGTGCTAGCAAGATAGGTGGAGAGTGAAAGGTTATTCTTAATAGGATTATTTTCTCCATGTTATTCTTTGGGGATCAAAACCTTAACACTAGTGAAGTAGTAGCAAGAGTTATTCTTATTTCACTGAGTCAGATAAAGACACAGAATGTATCAGGGAGAGTCTATCCTATTGTCAAATGAGGCTTCACAATTTTTGTTGGTAAATTTGGTAAACAATTTCATTGGCAAATCTCTTTATAATGTATAAAATAGGTTTATTTTTAGACATTAGCTCATGTGATTATTGAAATAAGAAAATCCCAAGATCTGCAAAGCTGAAGACCCAGGAAAGCCAAAGGTTTAGTTCCAGTTCAAGTCTAAAGGTTTGAGAGCCAGAGAACAAATGGTGTAGTTCCTATCCAAAGCCTAAGAGGCACAAGACCCCAAAATAGCCAATTTTTCAGTTTGAGTTTGAAGGCAAGGAAAAAGTTGATATCGAAGCTTGGCAGTCAGGAAAGAATGCTCTCTTAGAGGAAGGCCAAACTTTTTGTTCTGTTCAGGCCTTCAACTGACTGATTGGATGATATCTATCCACATAAGGGAGAGCAATCGGATCTATTCAGTCTTCCAATTTATTTTATTTATTTATTTATTTATTTATTTATTTATTTATTTATTTATTTATTATTATTTTTTTAATATATGAAATTTACTGTCAAATTGGTTTCCATACAACACCCAGTGTTCATCCCAAAAGGTGTCCTCCTCAATACCCATCACCCACCCTACCCTCCCTCCCACCCCCCATCAACCCTCAGTTTGTTCTCAGTTTTTAACAGTCTCTTATGCTTTGGCTCTCTCCCACTCTAACCTCTTTTTTTTTTTTCCTTCCCCTCCCCCATGGGTTTCTGTTAAGTTTCTCAGGATCCACATAAGAGTGAAACCATATGGTATCTGTCTTTCTCTGTATGGCTTATTTCACTTAGCATCACACTCTCCAGTTCCATCCACGTTGCTACAAAAGGCCATATTTCATTTTTTCTCATTGCCACATAGTATTCCATTGTGTATATAAACCACAATTTCTTTATCCATTCATCAATTGATGGACATTTAGGCTCTTTCCATAATTTGGCTATTGTTGAGAGTGCTGCTATAAACATTGGGGTACAAGTGCCCCTATGCATCAGTACTCCTGTATCCCTTGGATAAATTCCTGGCAGTGCTATTGCTGGGTCATAGGGTAGGTCTATTTTTAATTTTCTGAGGAACCTCCACACTGCTTTCCAGAGCGGCTGCACCAATTTGCATTCCCACCAACAGTGCAAGAGGGTTCCCGTTTCTCCACATCCTCTCCAGCATCTATAGTCTCCTGATTGGTTCATTTTGGCCACTGTGACTGGCGTGAGGTGATATCTGAGTGTGGTTTTGATTTGTATTTCGCTGATGAGGAGCGACGTTGAACATCTTTTCATGTGCCTGTTGGCCATCTGTATGTCTTCTTTAGAGAAGTGTCTATTCATGTTTTCTGCCCATTTCTTCACTGGGTTATTTGTTTTTCAGGTGTGGAGTTTGGTGAGCTCTTTATAGGTTTTGGATACTAGCCCTTTGTCCGATATGTCATTTGCAAATATCTTTTCCCATTCCGTTGGTTGCCTTTTAGTTTTGTTGGTTGTTTCCTTTGCTGTGCAGAAGCTTTTTCTCTTCATAAGGTCCCAGTAATTCACTTTTGCTTTTAATTCCCTTGCCTTTGGGGATGTGTCGAGTAAGAGATTGCTATGGCTGAGGTCAGAGAGGTCTTTTCCTGCTTTCTCCTCTGAGGTTTTGTTGGTTTCCTGTCTCACATTCAGGTCCTTTATCCATTTTGAGTTTATTTTTGTGAATGGTGTGAGAAAGTGGTCTAGTTTCTGGGGCGCCTGGGTGGCGCAGTCGGTTAAGCGTCCGACTTCAGCCAGGTCACGATCTCGCGGTCCGTGAGTTCGAGCCCCGCGTCAGGCTCTGGGCTGATGGCTCGGAGCCTGGAGCCTGTTTCCGATTCTGTGTCTCCCTCTCTCTCTGCCCCTCCCCCGTTCATGCTCTGTCTCTCTCTGTCCCAAAAATAAATTAAAAATGTTGAAAAAAAATTTAAAAAAATAAAAAAGTGGTCTAGTTTCATCTTCTGCATGTTGCTGTCCAGTTCTCCCAGCACCATTTGTTAAAGAGACTGTCTTTTTTCCATTGGATGTTCTTTCCTGCTTTGTCAAAGATGAGTTGGCCATACGTTTGTGGGTCTAGTTCTGGGGTTTCTATTCTATTCCATTGGTCTATGTGTCTGTTTTTATGCCAATACCATGCTGTCTTGATTATAACAGCTTTGTAGCAGAGGCTAAAGTCTGGGATTGCGATGCCTCCTGCTTTGGTCTTCTTCAAAATTACCCTGGCTATTCAGGGCCTTTTGTGGTTCCATATGAATTTTAGTATTGCTTGTTCTAGTTTCGAGAAGAATGCTGGTGCAATTTTGATTGGGATTGCATTGAATGTGTAGATAGCTTTGGGTAGTATTGACATTTTGACAATATTTATTCTTCCAATCCATGAACAGGGAATGTCCTTCCATTTCTTTATATCTTCTTCAATTTCCTTCATAAGCTTTCTATAGTTTTCAGCATACAGATCTTTTACATCTTTGGTTAGATTTATTCCTAGGTATTTTATGCTTCTTGGTGCAATTGTGAATGGGATCAGTTTCTTTATTTGTCTTTCTGTTGCTTCATTGTTAGTGTATAAGAATGCAACGGATTTCTGTACATCGATTTTGTATCCTGCAACTTTGCTGAATTCATGTATCAGTTCTAGCAGACTTTTGGTGGAGTCTATCGGATTTTCCATGTATAATATCATGTCATCTGCAAAAAGCGAAAGCTTGACTTCGTCTTTGCCAATTTTGATGCCTTTGATTTCCTTTTGTTGTCTGATTGCTGATGCTAGAACTTCCAGCACTATGTTAAACAACAGCAGTGAGAGTGGGCATCCCTGTCGTGTTCCTGATCTCAGGGAAAAAGTTCTCAGTTTTTCCCTGTTGAGGATGATGTTAGCTGTGGGCTTCTCATAAATGGCTTTTATGATCTTTAAGTATGTTCCTTCTATCCCGACTTTCTCAAGGGTTTTTATGAAGAAAGGGTGCTGGATTTTGTCAAAGGCCTTTTCTGCATCGATTGACAGGATCATATGGTTCTTCTCTTTTTTTTTTTTTTTTGTTAATGTGATGTATCACGTTGATTGATTTGCGAATGTTGAACCAGCCCTGCATCCCAGGAATGAATCCCACTTGATCATGGTGAATAATTCTTTTTATATGCTGTTGAATTCGATTTGCTAGTATCTTATTGAGGATAGTCTTCCAGTTTAAATGTTAATCACTGAAACAATTAGAATAATGTTTGACTAAACATATAAGTACTCTTTGGTCCAGTCAAGTTGACACATAAATTAACCATCAGAACCATGGTACCTAATTTAATTCTTTTCTGTGTACTTTAGGTATGTACTTGTCTCTGTCTTCTGCAGAGTCAGAACAAATGTTCTGATAAACAAATGTTATAATAAAACATGCATGTAGGTTTTAAATATGGCATAGAAGACATTCTTTTATCATATCATATTAGTTAGATGATAAAGCCCAAAAAGTACTTTGAAATTAATTCTGGCAAAAAAATACTTTATCATGCAATGTTATCATATTTTTTGGCTAGTTTGATAACACAAATAGATTTCAAGGCACAGACTGTTTTGAGAGTTGATATGTCTTAAGTATGATAGAGACATGATACTGGAACAGGATAATCACCTATGATTGGTATGCTGTGTCCCAGTATCATTTAACTCAAGGAACACAGAAACAAAGAGTTGAGCATCTACTACCATCTAACTACCAGACACCGAAATTAAAAACAAGATACTTCATCCTACACCTTTGGCTTTTACCTGATTAGATCTTGCCTTATATCTTTGCATTTTATTACTACACACTAGAAAGTCTTTCAATTAGTAGAGATGGTGTCTGTTGATTTGTTCCTTTTAATTATTCTGAATATAGAATCACTAGAGGGAAGATTAGGCCCAAAATAAATTTAAAATCAAGGATTACATATGTTTTTTAAATATCAAGGCACAGATAAGTAGGACTTATCAGAGATATAGGAAAAACAATTTTCCTTTCCCCTATTACCTGTCCAAACTCTCTTTGTTAGATTAATTCTGCTTTTGTCCCTTGATTAAATCGCAAGTTGGCTCCATAGGTTTCCTTATCTCTCACTTAGTAAAAAGAACATCATCCAGTCTCAGTTCAATAATGGCATTCCAAATTGGGAAAATAATCAAGACGTTGAATTTCCAGATTATTAACTCACATCACACATCACACATCACACACACAAATAAATTTTAAACGAATGAGTTCTAATTGTTAAAACAAATGTGGTGAGACAGCTTTGTGAATACCACACATTCATGATCCCATTTCAGTCTAAAATTGTTGCTAAATTGAGACAGTTGGTCAAGGATTACATTTCCCAGATTTCCTTGCCTCAAGGTAGTGCCATATGAATGAATTCTGACCAATGAAAGGTGTGCAAAACTTATGTCTCTACTTCCAGTACTAGCTCATAAAACCTACCAAGCTATTCTCCCCTATCTTTTTCTCCGTCTGCTGACTGTCAACCCTCAGTGCAAACTTGGCAGTCACGTGTTCAATCGATTTGATTGGTATTTGGATGTTCGTTGTAATATTTTAAAAACTTTTAAATTTTGTTTTATTTCATTTCACTTCTACATCCAGGCCTAACTTGGGAAGGTTATCTTCAGTGGGAAAGCAGTCATGCCCAACTCCTTTTCTATTCCCCTAATTTATTCTTGTATCCCTTCTCTCCCATATTGCTAACCATGGTTTCTGAAATGTCCAAGGTTCATGTAGAGGGGAAGAAGATGAACGAGAGAGATAAAAGAACAAAATATTTTTTTCTTGACTAATGTTATTCTAAGCCATTACCTACCACTCTCCAGGTGGTAAGAGAGTAAGAACTCCTTTTTTTTTTTTTTTTTTTTTTTTTTTTAAGTGTTGTGTGTGGTCTTTGGTGAGCACATCAATATCTGGACACCTCCTGTGTACAGTTTGCTTTTAGATGAAGTCTCATCTACCCTCCAATAGTTGTTTGGAGGTGTTTCTAAGACAAATATATGGCAGTGCGCTCTCTAATAATCTATGTATGGTCTGGTGAAACCAGGCCCTTGGATTTACAGTCAGCAGGAGTATACCCAGGTCCTAACTGAGTCCTCCTTTACTGATGCTATGGGTTACTTTAGGCAGCCTCTGTACTTTTCAACTGGGAGCCCTACACCTTTCCTCCAAATTGCTGTGGTCATATATAAATCTGTCACTGCTCACTTGAAGTGGCTATCACTAGGCCTCAGTTGAAATGTGAGCACCCTCCACTTTGTTCAAGTAGGGACTCATAGCACAAGTGGGGAATGAATTCCACTCAAGTTTTTGTACAATACAACTTACCTTTGCTTTTTCATTCCTTTTCCTTAATATCTTGGCATTTGTGAGAAGAAAAATAAAATGATATATATTCAACTTTGGTTGTATGTATGGTGAAACACTGCCTGATGAGAGTGGGAACCAAAGCTATGAATTTAAGGAAAAAATGGTGAAGTAATTCAGTAACTAATGCTGGAAAAAGTGGATATCCCTACATTTAAAAAAATCTCTTCAAAAGTAAAAATAATTTCTGGATGGATAAAATATGAAAATTAAATTATAAAAATTTGGAAGGAAACATACAAAATGTCTACATGACACTAGAGTAGGGAGGGATTTCTTAAATGATTCAAAAGGATAAAACATAAATACATTTAAACATCACTATCAAAATGTATCTCTGTAGCAACCCACAGCACTGGGAGAAGGCATTTACAATGTCTATAACCAGTAAAGGGTGAAATGGACACATATATGAATATATATCTTACAAGTATATAAGAAATATAGAATAAAACACTATTTAAAAACAAGAAAGCAGTACTAAATCTTTTAAATTCCCACACCCCTTATTGTAAAAAAATATATTTATTTAAATTCAGGTATAGTGTAGTATTGGTTTCAGGACTAGAACCCATTGATTCATCACTTACATATAACATCCAGCGCATTTAGCCCATTCCACCCCCAATCTTCCCTCTAACAACCCTCAATTTGTTCTCTGTATTTAACAGTCTCTTACGGTTTTCTTCCCTCTCTGTTTTTAATCTTATTTTTCTTTCCCTTCCTATGTGTTCATCTATCATGTTTCTTAAGTTCCATGTATGAGCGAAATCATATGATATTTGTCTTTCTCTGACTTATTTCACTTAGCATAATACACTCTAGTTCCATCCATGTTGTTGCAAATGGCAAGATTTCATTCTTTTTTATTGCCAAGTAATACAAGTATTCCAGTTGTGTGTGTGTGTGTGTGTATATGCATGTGTGTGTATGTGATATATGTTTAAATCATTTTTGAATGATTTTTTAATCATTTAAGAAATCCCTCCCTACTCTAGTGTCATGTAGACATATATATGTATGTATGTATACACACACACACACACACATACCACATCCTATTTATCCATTCATCAGTCGGTAAGACATTTGGGCTCTTTCCATAATTTGGCTATTGTTGATAGTGCTGCTATAAACTTTGGGGTGCATGTGCCCCTTTGAATCAGCATTTTTGTATTCTTCTGTAAATACCTAATAGTGAAATTTCTGGGTCATAGGAAGGTTCTGTTCTAATTTTTGGAGGAACCTCCATTCTCTCTTCCAGAGTGGCTGCATCAGTGTGTATTCCCACCAACAGTGCAAAAGGGTTCCCCTTTCTCTGCATCCTCGCTAACATCTGTTGTTGCCTGAGTTGTTCATTTTAGCCATTCTGACAGGTGTGAGATGGTATCTCATTGTGGTTTTGATCTGTATTTCTTTGATTGTTAGTGATGTTGAGAATCTTTTCATGTGTCTATTAGCCATCTAGATGCCTTCTTTGGAAAATTGTCTATTCATGACTTCTGCCTATTTCTTCAGTAGATTATTTGGTTTTGGGTGTTGAGATTGATAAGTTCTTTATAGATTTTGGATATCAAGCTTTATCTGACATGTCATTTGAAAATATCTTCTCCCATTCCATCACTTGCCTTTTAGTTTTGCTGATTGTATCCTTTACTGTGCAGAGGCTTTTTGTGTTGTTGAGGTCTGAATAGTTTACTCTTGTTTCCCTTGCCTCCAGAGACATGTCTACTAAGAAGTTGCTAAGGCCAAGGTCAAAGAGGTTTCTGCCTGATTTCTCCTGTAGGATTTTGATGGTTTCCTGTCTCACATTTAGGTCTTCCATCCATTTTGAATTTATTTTTGTGTATGGTATAAGAAAGTGGCCCAAGTTAGTTTTTCTGCATGTCACTTTCCAGTTTTCCCAGCACCACTTGCTGAAGAGACTGTCTTTATTCCATTGGATACTCTTTCCTGCTTTGTTGAAGACTAGTCAACCATACACTTGTGGGTCCATTTCTGGGTCCTCTATTCTGTTCCATTGATCTATATGTCTGTTTTTATGCCAGTACCATACTGTTTTGATTACAGCTTTGTAACACAGCTTAAAGTGTGAAATTGTAATGCTTTCATCTTTTGGTTTTCTTTTTCAACATTACTTTGGCTATTTAGGGTCTTTACTGGTTCTATACACATTTTAGAATGATTTGTTCTAGCTCTGAAAAATGCTGGTGTTACTTTGATAGGGATTGCATTGAATGTGTAGATTGCTTTCGGTAGTATAGATATTTTAACAATATTTGTTTTTCTAATCCATGAGCATGGAATATTTTTTCATTGTGTCTTCAATTTCTTTCATAAGCTTTCTATAGTTGTCAGTGTACAGATTTTTTACCTCTTTGGTTAGGTTTAGGAACATGATTTTTGGTGCGGTTGTAAATGGGATCAATTCCTTGATTTCTCTTTCTGCTGCTTCATTATTGGTGTGTAGAAATGCAACCAATTTATGTACATTGATTTTATATCCTTCTACTTGGCGGAATTCATGTATCAGCTCTAGAAGTTCTTTGGTGGAGTCTTTTGGTCTCTTGATGCAGAGTATCATTACATCTGCAAAGAGTGAAAGTTTGACTTCTTTCCTGCCAATTTGTATGCCTTTTATTTCTTTCTGTTGTCTGATTTCTGAGACTAGGACTTCCAGTATTATGTTTAACAACAGTGGTGAGAGTAGAATTCCCTGTCATGTTCCTGACCTTAGGGGGAAAGCTCTCAGGTTTTCCTCATTGAGGATGATATTAGCTGTTGGTCTTTCATATATGGCCTTTATGATGTTGTGGTATGTTCCTTCTATCCTACTTTCTGGAGCAGTTACCAAGAAAGGATGCTGTATTTTTTTAAATGCTTTTTCTGCTTCTATTGAGAGGATCAGATGGTTTTTATCCTTTCTTTTATTAATGTGGTATATCATGTTAATTGATTTGTGAATAATGAACAAGCCCTGTAGCCCAGGAATAAATTCCACTTGATCATGGTGAATAGCTCTTTTAATGTATTGTTGAATCCAATTTGCTAGTATCTTGTTGAGAATCTTTGCATCCAGTTTCATCAGGGATATTGGCCTGTAATCCTCCTTTTTAGTGGGGTCTTTGGTTTTGGA
Organism: Neofelis nebulosa; assembly: GCF_028018385.1. NCBI lineage: Eukaryota > Metazoa > Chordata > Mammalia > Carnivora > Felidae > Neofelis > Neofelis nebulosa. The sequence continues at coordinate 29,085,462 of NC_080793.1, forward strand.
ATCAAGTTGATGCTGGCTTCATAAATGAGTTTGGAAACTTTACTTTCATTTATATTTTTTGGAATTTTTTTAAAACTTTATTTATTTTTTGAGAGAGACAGAGTGAGCAGGGGAGGGGTGGAGAGAGAAAATCCCAGACAGTGTGGAGCCTGCTTCAGGACTTGAACTCACAAGCCATGAGATAATGATCTGAGCTGAAACCAAGAGTCATACCTTTAACCAACGGACCCACCCAGTCTCCCCTGGAACAGTTAGAGAAGAATAGGTATTAACTCTTCTTTAAATGTCTGGTAGAATTCCCCTGGGAAGCCATCTGGCCCAGGACTCTTGTTGGGAGATTTTTGATAACTGATTTGATTTCTTTGCTGGTCATGGGTCTGTTCAAATTTTCTATTTCTTCCCTTTTCAGTTTCAGTAGTGTGCTAGTTTCTAGGAATTTGTCCATTTCTTTTAGATTGCCCAGTTTGTTGGCATATAATTTTTCATAGTATTCTCTTATAATTGTGTGTATTTTTATGATGTTGTTGTGATCTCTCCTCCTTCATTTGTGTTTTTATCTATTTAGGTCTTCTCTCTTTTCTTTTTGATTAGTCTGACTAGGGGTTTATCAATTTTGTTCTTTCAAAGAACAAGATGTTTTCTACTGGTTTTTTGTTTGTTTCTATATCATTTATTTCTGTTCCAATCTTTATTATTTCTCTTTTTCTGCTGGCTTTGAGCTTCATTTGCTGCTGTTTTTCTAGCTCCATTAGATGGAAGGTTAGGTTGTGTATTTGGTAACTTTCTTGCTTTTTGTGATAGGCCTGAATTGTAATGTACTTTTCTCTTAGGACTGCATTTGCTGCATCCCAAAGGGTTTGAATTGTTGTGTTTCCCTTTTTGTTTGCTTCCATGTATGTTTTTAAAATTTCTTCTTCAATTTTCTGGTTAACCCATTTGTTCTGTAGTAGGATGTTCTTTAACCCCCATGTGTTTGAGGGCTTTCCAAATTTTTTCTTGTGGTTGATTTCAAGTTTCATAGCGTTGTGGTCTGAAAATATGCATGGTATGATTGCAATCTTTTTGTACCCGTTGAGGGCTGATTTGTGACCCAGTATGTGATCTATTCTGGAGAATGTTCCATGTGCACTTGAGAAGAATGTGTATTCTATGTGTATACCTATGTGTATACCTATAGACATACCTATGTCTATACATAAGTGTATCCTATGTGCACCCTGCTGTTGCATTTTTGCTGCTTTTTCCCACTGGTCAGTCCTCTGCAGAGCTCCTCCTTGCTCACAGTGGGGGAGTGTTTGGACTTTTAACTAGGTGTGCTTTGATTTGTTTGTTGAAATAGGCCTGGAAAAAAAAGTCAGGGGGTGGGGGGGATGCATGATCCAAAGAAAATAGAAAAGGAAAGGAAACAAAACAAACAAACAAAAAAAGAAAATAAAAAAAAACTGTAAGGCTGATTCCAAAGAAAAAAAGAAGACCATGAACTACCATGAACTATCATTTGGAAACACTCAATTTTCAGTGCGCTTCCTGCATGGGGGTGCTCCTTGTGCTAGTCTTATGGAGAAGAGGCCCATTGCTTTAAGTCAGAGTCATCTTGCCCAGTAAATGAGCAGTTGGCAGGCATGGAGTGGGGGAGGCAGGGTTTGGTGTAAGAGGGTCCCACCTCTGGTGAAATCCCACTGTGTTGGTGTTGGGGGGGGATGGCACCACCCCAACCTCTCATCTCCACACGGGGGATCTCTCACCCCCTGCCCTTCAGTGAGGGCAGTCAGCTCACTCTGGGCCACAACTCTCCTGCATTTTTTCTTTTGTGTGTGACTGGAATTCAAGACCTGAAGTCATAAAGGACCCGGCACTATGCAGATCTGCTCCCTTCCTCCAGAATAGAGGCTCTCCATACTGTGTCTGAAATCCTTCGTCTCTAATAACAGGCCCACACCTACACAGTGTGTGGAATCTATGATGCACAGTATGCACAGCTATGCACAGTGTGCAGAATTTATGCTAAAAGCAGCAAAGGTTATATTCCCTCTGGGTGTGCCTCTGTCCCCTGCTGATGAAAAACCATTGGCTGATGCCTACAAGGTCTTCTGTCCTTGAGGAGCAATGTACCCTTTTCCAAAAGTACTCCAGTAAGGGGACTATTCTCTCCCAGTGCACCCCGGAGATCACTACATCATGCTATGTACTCCAGGACCAGCTCCCTTCACCCCAGGAGCACGCACTATAGCTCCACTCCTGGGAAAGTTGCACACTTCCAAAACCTGAGTTTGAGCTCCAAACACTGTTTGCAAAAAAGAAAGAAAAAGACAAAAACGTGCAACAGTTAGTACTTCTTGCTCCCTAGTCTGTGGCCCAGAGAGATTTTCCTCTTGTGGTAACTCTATACTGTACTTTCTCAGCCGTTCTCACCTTCTCTCCCTTTTGTCTCCCCATGGAAAGGGATCCCTCCTCTCAGTGGCACTGACATTTTTCTCTTCTCCAATTGACTTCCACACACATGCTACATTGCCTCCCACCAAATGTGGAAATCCTTCTGCCACTCCACAGATGAATTTTCTGGATGTTCCAAGTGATTTGATCTCAATACAGCTATGTTTGAGGGAGGAGGAAAGCCCAGGGTCCCCCTATTTCTTCACCATCTTAACTCCTCCCTAAATCTAAGTAGAATGTAGAGAAAATGGAGTTCTCATACATTGTTGGTGAGAATATTAATTGAAGCTATCTTTTTGGGAAACAAAGTTGGAGATGTGCATATTCTGTGACTCACCAATTCCCCATTTCAGTATATATAGATAGGCTCTTTGCAGTCTTGTTTATTGCAGGAAAAATAGGTCTCATCTTAATGATCCACTGAGGGAGCTGGATTAATACATTATTATAAACTCACACGATGGAGTCCAATACAACAAAGTGAATGAATTGACTATAAATTAATCAAGGAGGTTCATTTCCAAAAACTGAAAAAAATGTTTATGAAGAAATCCAGATACTTCCTTACTTTCAATCAATGTGTGGCATTTGTCCTTGAGCTTCTCTGCCATAGAATCCATAGTCTCCCCTATTATAGGATTTAGATATGTTTCAAAGAGCCTGTTTTCTGGATTTGACTACACATGGACATTTCCTGTGAATACAGAGATCCTGAAAATATTTGAGTCTCTGAAACTCTCTGTCTTTAAAATAATGACTTTAATTTATTCACCAAAAGTACTGTCCAGTGAGCTTTCTGGGCACATCACAGCTTTTCCTCTTACTAACTTGACTTTGCCAAATTAACTATACTCCTTTCTTTAGGGAGGGTATCATTTCTCCAGCATTAATTTGAAAGATATCCTCTGCTTCTCTACCTTTTTGTCCTACTGAACATCTTTGTTTTTATCAGCAAGCCTCTTGTGATTTCTTTATTCCTTAATGAATGTGAGTAGTAACTATCTCCAGAACTCTTTCTTATAATTATCTTAAGCCTCTTCTTTGGGAATTATTTTGAATCCTGTGCCCTGAAGGCTGAAAACAGAATAAACAAGAAACATCAGTTCTGTTGACTGAGTAATTTTAGCTGCTTCTAATAGTTCCCACATTGGATTATCCCTATCCTTAAGAGAAACAAGATTTGGTCATCTTTCACAAACATAAATCACATATGTTGAATCTCAGCTGGTAAACTAATCTACATTCAGATGAGAAGAAATGGGAGTTATTTTATATCTTACACTTATTCAGAGGACATGCTTGGGAAAAATGCATAATAAGCTATTTCTGTAGATCTTAAACATGCCTTTATAGTCACTGGAAAAACTTGTTCAGATTTTACATTTTTGAATCTATTCACCAAAGAGTGGAAGTTTCTTGATTTCTAAAAACCTGTTTTGCAATTTGAGAAATTTTCTTCTAGATTGCTCTGATTTGTGCTAAAAAGTTCCCTGAGCCTTTAAGACCAGTTAAACAAGGTGAGAGGAGGCATTACAAAACCATCTGATGGATTTAATGAAGGTAGACAATCACTCAGACTTTAAAAGACAAAAAAGACTTAAAAAGGCTCTTCTCTTTAGAGTATGCTTTCCTCTTGATTTTTGAATGACTCATTTCCCCCAAATAAAATATCTCAATGTTCAAAAAAGTTGAAAATGTCCACCAGAGATCCAAATACTTGCTCTGCATAACTGTCAAACACCCAGAATTTGGGTAACATCTGGATTACTATATCCCAAAATCAACATCTGTCCATGTATATACATTTTTGTGAAATTTTTTTGTTTCTCTATTGTTTGTTATTTTCAGTGAATCCCTTTGATTGATTGCTGACAGTGGCCATATTCAGATATTATTTTTGAGAACATAGGACACCATAATGATTGTACCAGTTCCATAAGGAATCTGGACAAATAAACATAATGGAATGGGGCATAAGACAATCATTCTTTTTCTTAGCCATCACAACTGTAGGCTGTGCAATATTGATCATAAAAGCAGATATTCTAAGCTGAATCTTTCAGGACACAGAGCCTCCCATAACCTTAAGGTTTTTTAAAAAGCTTTGAGAAAGACAACAATTATTTTTAATCTATCATGATTATTTAATATTAGCAAATACAATAATTAACAAAGAATAAGTTGCTTTTCACTAATAATTGCAGTGTAGTTGCTGAGAACATGGTAAAGCATGAGAATATATTATTTACTTACACATATTCTGTCTTGTTTTCTAATTTATTGTGTTTTGAGAATGTTTAGAAACATGCCAATATGAAGAATGATATCATATATTGAGCAAGCACAATTGTTCAGGGCTTGCTAATAGAAGTGCCTTCTCGCAACCGACAAATTCATTATTTTTTCATTTCAACCCTCATAGTTAACAGAGTCATCCATTTTGCTCCTTAGTTTAGAAGTCTTCAGTGAGTCCCCACAAACTTCAGTATTAAATCTATCTTCTAGACTGCTATGCAAAGCACTTTGTATCAGTCAGCTTAACTGGTGTTATACAAAGAAGCAAATGCTCCTCAAATCTCACTTACATAACAAAGATTTATTTCTTGCTCATGGTACATGCCATTGCATGTTGACTGCAGTTCTCCAAATTATTTTTATTCTGGAAACCATCTGAAGAAGCAAACTCTATCTGGGCAGGCAATGAAGACAAAATATATGTAGTAAAATGTACACTGATTTTTTTAAACTTTGTTAGAAGTATGATCATAACTTTTGTTCTTATTTTATTGGCCAAAGGAAGTGACATAGACAGTGGAGTGTAACTATGGAGTTTATACTCCACAAAATCAATGGATATTGATATCCATAGGGATATCCTCCTGTAGGGAAGAATACTGAAAGGAGAAGCAAAAATCTAATCCATCACACTCTTTATGAGCTTATTTTAATGTCTGTTAACTAAAAGTACTATTATCTTTCACAACTTACCTCCTTGTTGTGTTTGCACATAGATCTGAAATTTTAAATCTGCCAGAACACCTTGTTTTGATTTTCTTCCTGGCAATGTCCTACATATTTTTTAGGAGCTATAAGATCTAAAAAGGCCCTTTAGCTTCAAGAATCTATGTGGCATATTTAGAATTACTTTTACTGGGAAATTTGTTGTGTGCATAACCCTTTTTCATTATAACCTATGGCCACAGCTGTGAATGTCTGTGAATGTCTGGTGCTTCCAAAGTTGAAGGCTCCTAATTTGGAAACACTACCATATTTGTTTTATTATAAGGTGTGGCAGGCTAATTAAATAGAAGATTGATAGATACCTGCCTTTGTTTACATTTGAAGGCAAATATATTTATTTGTTCCCTAATATGGGGAACAAATCCACCACTCACCTCTTCAAGCAGAAGATTTTCTTGCAGGTCATGTGGACTTAGTATCAAATGATCACTATATAATTACTATAGTATATTTTCATATATTAATATAGTGTTTGGTGTATTAATATAATATGTTGCTTTGTATATCATTAGGCATATTATTCATTTTCTTACATGTAGTAACTCCTGAGTGGTTATTTTCTCTTCCTTAAAGTAATAGCTGCCACTTACGTCCAGTCTTTGGTTTAGCAGTCTTTTTCTTCCATAAGAATATTTTGGCGGTCTTCAAACCATTCTATCCCATGGAAGAGATACCATTTTGATTGTAATCATTAAAGTTCTCCTGTCACAGAGGAATATAGGTGCAAAGAGTTGGAGATATTAGATAGAAACGTTAACATTACAATATTGGAACACTCTTGCTCTTCTCCCATACTTCTGGGAATTTCTCAGGCTTTCCATCTCTGGGGGCCTTACTTGGGTCTAGAATTACATAAACCCGAGCATATCTGAGGTTTAAAGGCTCTCACGTCTTCTATATTTTAAGGAAAGATGCGAACTAGCAGAACTTCCAGCTGCTAGTAAAAACTAGTAGGTTTGTTAAATACATGATGAATGTCTTAAACTATGAAATTTGAGAGCTAAAATGAACTCTAGAAATGATCCAATCTAGAGGGTCCTAAACACAGCTGCACATTTGAATCACCTTGGCAGATTTAAAAATTACAGAGGCTGCAGTCAAAACTGCAGAGATGCTGATCTTGCAGATCTGGAGTGTGGGGCACAGAAGACTTAGTCATTGAATCCAAGCCTCTCTACACTCACTCTACCAATCTCTTCTGTTATCTTCGAACAGTATCCCATTCAGAAAGTTATAGAGAGCAGAGGCATGATAAATGTGACTGAGTGGCATCTAGTATAAATTCAGAATACATTTTTACTGACAGTATATCCATTATTGCCTTGTAAGAAGATAGACAACTGGGATATGTAACATTTAAATCAGCTTCTTTAGTTTTGATGGATATGTCTGGTTCCTACCTACTGGTTCTCAATTAGGTTCCAGACTCAAAGAGTAGCCTGAACACCACCCCACTACCATTGCCAAAAAAAAAAAAAAAATCTGGGGGGTAACTTCTATTTAACCTACTCAGCCAAAAAAGAATGCCCATGAATATCCTGGGGTACCTTTCAACTCCCCATCCCAATAAAAAAAATTTAGTCTTCTAATTCAATGTAATAAGCAATTTTGATCACAACTATATGCCAGATACTCTGCGAGGTGATGGATTATCTGATGAAGAGCATGAAAACTCAGAGCAGAAGACTGAGCTAGTTATCCTATTATCACCCTTGACCCTCTCTCCCAGCTTAATTATGTGCACCTAACACGTTTGGGGATGTAATTTAATGCCTGGATGCTCTTTACTCAGTGCCTTTATCTCTTTCAAGGTTGCATTGAACAAATATCTCTTCTTACTCTGCTGTCTGGTTTATCTTTCTTTTCTTTCCCCAGGACCCGGTGTACTTTTTCCTCCTTCAATTATGCTTATGAAATCTAACATGTTTTATCTGGTTTCTGGTTGTGGTTTTTTTGTTTTGTTTTGTTTTGTTTTTTGTTTTTTGTTTTTTTTTTTTTTTTTTGCCTTTTGAAAGCACTTACATTTAATTCTTAAATAGTTACCTGGAAGAGAATATAACCACCTCTTTTTTAAAAAGAATTGGGATTAAATGGAAAGTTTCTGCCACACAGCTTCAAGTAGTCATGTTGCAGACACCAACGACTGACTTACTCAGAAGTAGTCTAGTTAATTCTTAGGTGCCAAATTGACTGATTCCAGGACAAATTTGTTTTTGTTCCATACTCTTGCCATTGTTTGTGTCTTGCCATAACTTTTGGCCAAGAGGCATCAATACATAATTGTGATCATCTGATCTTAGGTGAATTTGGTTACTGTTGTTCACATTGTCATCACATCAACTATGTGTGTCGTTGCTACAGATGTTGAATTTAACTGATTTTCACAATGTCTTCAAAAAGATTGTTATAATTCACCATTGAAATAAAAAGTGTATGTGTGTACAATACCCTGGGCACAGAACAACATGATATATGATAACATTCTAGGTGTAAACAAATATCTAAAAGTATTCTTTCAATGATTATCAAGTAAGTATTCTAAGTGTAAAGAAAATCATGCCATAGTTTCATTGTCAGGAGATTTTTTTTTCTTTTTTAGGGGTATGTAAAATGGTGTGTTTATATGATACTCAATTTTGTTGGAGGAGATACTATACCTAGCAAAGACCATTCTCCAACTTTGCCTACCAATTAACATCACCCTGTAACTTATCTCTACACATAGAGATATAAACAGAAGTTATTTAGTTGATATTTTGAAAAAAACCAAAAAGCTCTTTTAAATGGGCAAACAACTGACAGATGCTTTCTTTCTTGTTGTAGACTCTAAGTCTAAAGTTCTCTCTTGTCTAGCAAGAGAGCAGGATGCAGTATGAAAAACAAGAGATGGCTAATGTCCAGGAAAAGACAAGAACCCGGAATAAGGGTCCTTGCCCCATTTTTATTAGGATCAGAAGGCTTACAAACATGGCAATGGACGTGCACAAAGACAAAATGGATCTGTGAACATAAACTTGTTGACGTGAGGGAAAGGGGGTCTTGAAGGTATTCTGGGTTAGGGGTTTGGGTTAATACAAAACAATATCTGGGCACCAGGCAGTCAGAAGATTGTTTACAGAGGACATGAGGCACCACCTTTGTTTATCTTAGCTAGCCTAGGGGATGAGACAGCTAGAGTAAATAACCTCAGAGTTAACAAGGCACCTTTTCTTTTGTTAATCACCTCCGCTCTGGGATGCTTCACCTGGAGCACAGTGGTCTCTAGCCTAATTTACCTGTTTACCTATCTTGGTCCTTTCTTTGTATGAAAGCAGCTTTCTGCTATAGTACTAAATTGGGGGTGCTTCCACCCTGAATATCTAATCTTGATTATTTCATATACCTATGTATTGAGTGCATTTGTGCCCCTTTCTATTTTGGGGCCTTTTCCCCTCCCTCTCTGTTCCAGGGGCTCTGCACGCCATCTCTGTTCTGGGGTACCTTTGCATCCCCTCTCTATCCTAAGGTGCCAATCTTGTTTACCCAAGCTTGGGTGTGAGCATCCTATGGTTTTGTCCTTCTTTATGCCTTATTAACCCATTGGTGTAAGCCTGGGGAATTCCTAAGCTTATTCCCTACACTTTCTCATTGGAATGGGGACTTGAATGCTGGACCTTGAGTACCCTTTTTAAGACCATGTGACCCTGAATACGTGATAAGAATGACAGGAAAGATGGAAGCAGACTGAATATTTTTTTTTTAATTTTTTTTATGTTTGTTTATTTCTGACACAGAGAGAGACAGAGCATGAGTGGGGGAGGGGCAGAGAGAGAGGGAGACACAGAATCTGAAGCAGGCTCCAGGCTTTGAGCTGTCAGCACAGAGCCCGATGCGGGGCTCGAACTCAGGGACCGTAAGATCATGACCTGAGCCGAAGTCGGAAGCTCAACCGACTGAGCCACCCAGGCGCCCCTAGAAGCAGACTGAATATTTTATGATTTTGTGGGGCCAAGATACCAGCCCTAATCTTCTTACCTGCAAACTCCCTGGTGCATGAGAAAAATAAAACTCGTAATTTTACTATTTCCAGGTAGCTGTAAAACATAGATGATGACAAACATAGAATCAAATGCATAAAAGTCTTGAAATTTATAACATTATTTCCAGATAACCCAGTAAGAATGGTTTTCTGGGATATTTTACTCTTTTAATTTATGTAAGTAATAGATGACCATTGTATTTGAATATATAGGTAAATAAATTGAAAATAACATCATTTAAATTACCTCTCAAAGATTACTAATTAACATTATTTATTCTAAATATTAAATTTAAACATAAAACATTCAAACTTTTATAAAATGGATAAATATATATATATGTTGTAATCAAAGTGAATGATTTAAAGGTGTTCATTGTACTAAGAGTGTTCATTGTTCTTTCCAATTTTCAGTAGGCTTAAAATTTTTCAAATTAGAGATTCAAATCTCTAATGTGTACACATATGTGTGTGTGTATAACTTTGTAGATGATCCAAAACATTTAATGGACAAATATCACAGTTGAGAAACTTTGGCACTTCCTTCAGTGCTTCTTTGGGTAAGCTCAGGGTTCCCACCCTGAAAACCAAATATCTTACTCTTGTCCCATAACTATCTCCACAGACACTTGAAAAAACTTTTATTTATTCCTTTTGCCTGTCCTAGAAATAACATCTCTCAAACGTACAGCCACAACACACTTTAAAAACTGAAATGAAAATTCTGACAATGCAGAGGTGAGTTATACTATAGGACTAATTAGAATCCTTTGAATTTCAATGAAAAAGAGAAATTGCTGTACTGAGACAGAATTATCAGAAAATGCCTGCTCTTAAATATATTCAAATTTGATAAGTGAAATGGCTTTCAATATGTTGTTTAGGAATGCCATAGTAGAGCATTAATGAGCTAGTCCCCACAGCTGATTACAAGTCAGTTCTAGCAAGGGATGTAATTAAAGCCTCAGATGTTTTGATTTTCACAAATAGAAGTTTGTCCTCCCTTGGTGCCTTTTATCCATGCTCAGAGTTCTTTGCAATTATTAGCTCATTAGTCCTAGTGGATTTTTTAATTTAATTGTAAATTAGTAGACCCTACAGAGTTAAATATAAAACAAACAGAATGTTAATAGTCCATTTCATGACTATATATACCAATGGCTCAACCTTTATTATCTCAACATATACATTAATAATACTACCAGCAACTTCACCTCTCCTCTAAGACAAAATTTCATTCCTCTCACATATCAGTACTACACAGAATTTGTTTCAACTTCAAAATTACTTTCTTGTTGGTATTTTTTTAAACATGCCATTTGAAAGTTTAGCATTTTGTAGAATTTCTACATATATTCATCCCATTCCTTTGTTGTATTAGCATAGCAAAATCTGTCTCATACATTATGGGCAAAAATTAGAACATTTTTATCAAATATTACTGAGATATCATTTGATTTGCCAGGGATCTTACATAAACATCATTTCCATTAATACCGTCAACCTGGGGAGGGAATCATGGGCATATCTAGTGTTTCTAAGGGCCTGAGAAATACCTGGCCTTGTGCTGAAGTCGAAGGACTAAAAGAGAACAAAGATTGATCACATGGATCAATGGAGATGTGAACCTTGATGCCCCTAAAATTGAGAGAAGATAAAGAACTGTATTGTTGACACCTGAAGTTTATTCTAAACAGCTTCTGAGAATTACCTGAACTCAGCTCCTGAGGATTATCCATTCCTTCATTCTGCTCCAGTGCTGTCATTCCATTCCTGGTATGAGAAACCTGGAATGACCCCTTGTATTGCTTTCACCTGATTGTGGTGATTGGTTCATGTATTAGTTTCCTGGTACTTGCAAGGTACCACAAAGGAGATGGCTTAAATAACAGAAAGTACTTGTCTTGCAGTTCCAAGGTGTCAACAGGGTTAGTTCCTTCTGGAAGCCATGGAGAATCTATTCCATGTCTTTCCTTTAGCTTCTTAGATTATTTGCTAGTAATCTGTGGCATTTCTTGGGTTTTGCTCTATCACTCCAATCTCTGCCTTCATTTTTACACATTGTTCTCTTTGTCTGTTTCCAAATTTTCCCATTTTTTAATTTTATTTTATTGTTTAGGTTTATTTATTTTGAGAGAGAAAGTGAGCACATGAGAGCAGGGCTGGGCAGAGAGAGAGGGAGAGAGAGAATCCCAAGCAGACTCAATGCTATGAGTGTGGGCTCCATCTCACAAACCAAACCATGAGATCATGACCTGAGCTGAAATCAAGAGTTGGACACTTAACTGACTGAACCACCCAGGTACCCCCAAATTTCCCCTTTTTGTAAGAACACCAGTCTTATTGGATTAGGAACTCACATTACTCCTGTAAGACCTAATCTTAACTAATTACCTCTGTATGACCCTATTTTCAAATAAGGTAACATTCACAGGTACTGGGTGTTAGGACTTCAACATATGAATTTGAAGGGGACACAGTTCAATCCGTAACAATCCAACATGAATTAAGCCATTAATATTCAATGGGGCTCAATAAAAATTTCTTTGTGAATCCTCAGATTTACTCTCAATTCTTTGTTTTTTTTTTTTTTCCCACCACATAAGAGCCTGCAGGGACTGATGCTGCTGCAGTCATCTTAAAACCACTGGGTGGGAGTGGGGTTTCTCAGAAAATGTGTCTAACACTGTGGAAGCAGAGCCAAGAAATGGAGATAGAAGTGTCTATTTCCGGGGCGCCTGGGTGGCGCAGTCGGTTAAGCGTCCGACTTCAGCCAGGTCACGATCTCGCGGTCCGTGAGTTCGAGCCCCGCGTCAGGTTCTGGGCTGATGGCTCGGAGCCTGGAGCCTGTTTCCGATTCTGTGTCTCCCTCTCTCTCTGCCCCTCCCCCGTTCATGCTCTGTCTCTCTCTGTCCCAAAAATAAATAAAAAACGTTGAAAAAAAAAATTTAGAAGTGTCTATTTCCTTCTTACTGAACACGGGGTAAAACCATAACTGAAGTCAAACACTCCGTTAATTGTTCAGTTATATGAGCTAGAATGTATCCTCCCTTTAAGCCTGTCTTACTGTCACTTTCTTCTTACTACCAAGGAAATAGAGTCATAAAGAATATGATTAAACAGTGGGATTAAGGATGGAGTATCCATGGGAACTGCAAGAAAACGGGTGGTAGAATGAATAATTCCCTTCTGCTTTCGTATTATTTTAGATCAGACTCGATGAGTTCCTCCACAGGAATATGTAATACCTCAAAAGCATAAGGAATCTAATTATTCTGCTCTATGAAATATTGAATCCCTTCACGCAACAGGAATACACAAAGGCAGATTCCTGTAACAACAAATCTCCCAGCAAATGATCAAGCTATGTGTTTCCAGATGCTGGGCCTATGTCTTGTTGGAAATAAAGAGACAGTCAAGCTAAGGGCAAGAGGATTAGTACAGAGCTAACAGGATCAGAGGTCAAATGCAAACATTGTCAGAGACACAGAAAAGTGGTCTTCAATCAGAGCTAGTGTCTAAACAGTAGAATTAGAAATGCAGGTTAATTCAAAGGGAAAACTGTTCTTGGGAAAAGGATGGGCACTTGACTTCCAAAATGCAGAGTAGTGATTATGGTATGTAAGTCAAAGTAGGATTATCTCTGAGAAATATTTGGGAGCAGGAATAAAGAGGAGCAAGATTGATCTTCCAGAAGCATGGCAGATAATTACAAGTCAGGCAAAAGTGTTGTGGCAGATTCTTCCACAAGTTATTGATGATGAACCTTCAGAATAGTGTTGGCACTCCATCCTTTGTATACCTTAGGAACCCAAGGAGCCTGGTGTAAGGGCACTAGATAGTCTTCTTATTATCTCTAGTGGTGTTTGGTAGTGAGGTGATATAGTCACAGAGCAGACTTCTACCCCAAATCATCACTGAAGTGTCTGATACCCCCACTATAATTTCCATATCTTGTTCATTTGCTAAATGTATACCATAGATTTGGGGATTAATTAGCTTCTCACTGGTCATTGGTGAAATACAAAACAGTCACTCAGTAGGAACAGAAGGGGGAAAAGCCATGGATAGGGATAAGAAATTGACAGTATGGGAGCAAGGGAGCTGTCATTGTACAGACTCCTGATGTAAGGAGCATAACTTCATGTTATTTGTGGTAATTCAGAGAACTGTGGAAATATTTCAGTACATGAATAAGAGTATTTAGCATTGGGAATTTCACACTTCTAAACTGCAGACTCACTGCAGAAAAGCAATATCTTGGATACATGCATGATTGTATTGAACAACTTTATGCCTTGTCTCTGGTCTTGGACCACCTTTTAATCTGGCCATCATGTAATAACTAGCTTAATATAAATATGTAATCTGAGAGCACTTCACCTTTGCCTGTCTGCATGCCTTCTGTTTTGTGCTCCAGGTCTTTGACATTGTGGTGTGGGATGCTTATGGGAACCAGGTAGCACTCACACATGGACATACTGGAGTGCCAGAGAGTAAACATCTGATGAGGCAATCCTTGACTAATTGGAATCTGGAGTTTATGCACAAATGCTTTCCTCTTCTTTCCTTCCAGTGAGCAATTTTGAGGCCCATTCTACATTGCTTCTCAGAAGATCCAGCATAATCTAACTCTAGTGCCCACAGCAGTGACCAAGTCAAGAACACATCCTCATACTAGCTTTTATTCTTTCCATAAAGGAAGTGTCTTTCACTCCCTGACTTCTATTCCCTGGGATTACTTCCCCACAGAATTGCCTGCACTCAAGCCCTCTCAGACTCTAACTTCTAGAGGGGGATCCAGGCTAACAAAATAACCTTCCAGGTTCTCTTTATGTTTTACAACTAGAATCCCATTGTGGTTCAGGGTGCTTACTTATCACTTGTAAATCCCTAAATCTTTTTTTTTAATATGAAATTTATTGTCAGATTGGTTTCGATACAACCTGGTGCTCATCCCAGCAGATGCCCTCCTCAATGCCCATCACCCACTTTCCCCTCCCTCCCACCCCCCATCAACCCTCAGTTTATTCTCAGTTTTTAAGAGTCTCTTATGGTTTGCCTCCCTCTCTTTATAGTAGAGGACACTACAAAGTCACTTATGTGTGAGAAGCAACAGATCACAAATCAAAACTGGCAATTGAGAGAATCAAGCCTTGTGATTTGTGCTTATATTTAAAATGTTTACCGTTTTTTTTTGTCTGTCATTGTACAGACTCCTGATGTAAGCAGCATAACTCCTTTTGTATGTCCTGATCAGAAGTCACACAGTTCTGATATCACAGTTCTGAACTGATATCATGGTTGCAATAGCAAGGGATGATGAAAGATACTGTATTTGGATTACCCAAGGGGCCTTCTCGAATTTTGTGAACCAAATATTAAGTCAGACCAATTCAAAGTCTAAGTTTGATAATTGGCTTAGTTTTTATGTGGATTCACTTCTTGGAGTATGTGAAATAATGAATGGGGATAGCAGGTGATAGTAGGAAATACTTATCTAAAATCTTTTGTTAAATTTGGTTGTACTTCAGAATCACCTGGAGAAAATTTTAACAGTTTATTTTTGAGAGAGAGAGAAAGAGAGCACAAGTCGGGGAGGGGCAGAGAGAGAGGGAAACAGAATCCAAAACAGGCTCCAGGCTCTGAGCTGTCAGCGCAGAGCCCAGTATGGGGCTTGAACTTGTGAACCAGGAGATCATGTCCTGAGCTGAAGTCAGACCTTAACCGACTGAGCCACCCAAGTGCCCCCTCAAAATTTTTTTAAATACAGATTTTGTGTTCTACCCCTAAAAGTTCTGACTCCATAGATCTAACCAAAGATTCTGAGATATATATTCTTAAAAGCTTCCCAATATATTCTGATGCATAATCAAATTAGGGAAACTGTGATCTAAATGATTCATACATTTTAAGAGAGAATTTGTTACCTAAAACAATACATTTTTTTTTTTTACCATAGATTTGGAAGCTTAGGCATTTTTAAATCATATTTTCTTATTTTTAAGTGAGAAAAAGTCTTCTTGATTTGGAAAGAAGTAAATTTTAGAAGTAAAATTTTAAAATAAAAGGTCTAATTTCATAAATTTTGATATTTCTGAAAATTAACCTTAGAGATAGTTTTGTACAAATTTTAACTTATAGCCATCTGAAGGCAGGCTTAGTTTAAAATAAATCTCTAGGTGGAGTAGTATATAATAGAAAGTATATATTTATATGAATTATAAATACTTCATCAACTAATTAATTGTATAATTAAGACTTTGATTGACAAAGGTAATTATGTTGATTCTCCTTCTCAAATATACATGCTCCTTAAGTGTTTATTAACTAGTTTCAACCATAATACATTTCCTAATAGACTTCCAGATATGGACATGGTATTTTTTCTTCTTTTCAGAAACTACCTTAATAAATGAGTGTTCCTTTGTGTCCAGGTGAAACCACAGCCCTTTGAGATTGCTGAAAAACCAGAATGAGGGAGTTCAGGTGCTTAGTTAGCAAACAATTATGGGACAGTACCTTTGAAACTAAAAATCAATTCTTGGTTGTAGTTTGTTTATTATGATGGTGCTTTTGTGAATGAGGAAAAAAGTGATGGAAATAAATGACAAATGAAAATTTTAATAAGCAGGATTGTAAATATAAATTGATATCTTGATATAATTTTTGTTGGGTATATTCCTTACCTAAAGGATTTTTCTGACATGACTAATTTATATGAGGTTTTTATGAAAATAAAGTTAATTTGTAGAATTATAAAACATGAATTTGTCCTGTAGAGTTCCTTTACTTCTCTGTGGCAGAAATATATAGTTACCATGGGAAAAAAAAAAAGGAAAATACAACTATTGGTGGATTCAATAAAACTGAATTAAAACTATAAAAAAATAATAAAGCTACTAATCTGACATTTCTACCCATTTACTGATTCAGTCCACAAGTATTTATTTAGTACGTACTCTAAGTGCTGTCATAAACAGTAGGAATATCCAGTATTAGTGAATAAAATAGAACAAAACCCCTGCCTGACTAGGGACTTATATTTTATATTTTTTGCTTCTGCTTTTTATGAGAAAAATATCTGTGATATTACAAAGGGTAACTGAGAATTACTTATTGTTGCTTGTCTGAATATAATGTCAAAGCAGAAATGCACCTGAAATATGGTGCAACCAGCAAATTACAGTACCTGTGTTTCACCTTCACCTTCTTTTTGTTTTGATTCATGGTGACACCAACAACACTTGGAAGTATACTGGACTTATGGAAATTGTTCTGTGTCTTGAGACTACAGAGCGTATGCTGCACCATTGATATAATTTATGAAACCATCTCATCTGAGCTGCCTGTATGAAAAATTGTGATATCTCATTTGGCTATATATCTGATATTCAGAAAGTTTCAATAGAGTATATTTTAAGTGATGTATTTGGCTAGTATTAAACTGAGATAAACTATAATAAGGATCTTTGAGAAATTAGAGTCAAATTAGCAGTTTAATAAGAAATTTAATTTTCTGAAAGCCAACTGCATAACGAGTCTGATCCAAGCCCTTGGATCGCTCCAAAAGCAATGATTCAAGGTCAGTCTCTTTTGTCTAATGTTGTTTTGCCTGTGACTGGTTCTTTTACATTTGAAAATCCCTTATTGGTGTCATTGAATCTCAGAAAAAGAACATTATGACTCATTACTGGAGTTTAGAGCCCTCAAAGGAGTGGACAGTCTTTATTGCAAAGGGCAGAAGCAAAGCACGGTACAGAATAGTCCTCTACCAAAAACAGGGCATATTGTAGGGTACTCTAAGGTTGGTATTAAAAAATAAAAGAAAAGGAAATAAGGAAATGAAAGGGGAAATAAAATCCACAGTAAAAGTGTCTCTGAAACAAAGGATGAATAATGACCATGCAATTTGTCCACTATGGAAAAAGCAGGATTTTTGACAAGCCCTTTTTTCATCCTCATTTTTTCTTCCTTTTCTTTCCTCTTTTACTTTCTCCCCTACTTCCTCCTCCTCTTCATTCTTCATCTTTGTTGTCTTCTTTCTTCTTTGAATTAAAGAAAGAAGAAAGTATTTTTTATAATTTATTCATGGGTCACTTTGGAATGCTCCTAAGTGGGAAACTTGGCTCTCATTTTTCTTTGCATGTTTCTTATGCTGTTGTGTCTAGGCTCTACATCATACTGCCAGTGAGAGCCAATTAAGTATATCTACATTAAGATCAGGGCCATGAAGTACATGATTATCAGACTCTTGCCACACTTTAGTCATACATGGAGCTCTAAAAACAGTGGTGGTGTAGTCAGACAAGCCTGATGGGGCTAGAAGTAAAGGTTCTGACTTAAAGTGTTGATTGACTTCTGACTTAAAGTACTCTCATTGTGGCTGATTTCAATATATCAACATACTATAACTGAATTAAGAGTTAGGGAGAGAGCCATTTTGTATTCTTCATGTTTTGTGAATGAATTTTTTCTAAAACCCAAAATAAATGATATGGTGATTGATGTAGGACAGTTTGTTTAAAAATAAAGAGCATGTATCACTATAGGAAAGAAAAAGGAAATTGTAACATAAAACTGCTTAGGGAGTTTTTTGCAAAGGTTTTAACTGAAGTTAGGACAACTATAATCTCCCTACTGAAAGATCAGGGGAACTGGACTCAAATTTCCTGGGACTATTATTTCTGGTCTCCAAAATCAGGCACGAATAGAGCCTTCTATTATCCAGTGTTTTCTTATGTGGTATCAGCAGTTACCTGCTCTGTCATTTATCTCAGAATATTTTGCCTTTCTATTTCTTCAAGTTAGGACTTACCTAGCTTTGGACACCATCTGATTTATTGAGAAATAAATAGGGAAGTCTTCAGGTGATACATCAATACCCAGATATTCAGAGAGTCCAGATCCATCTGGAAATATTTCAATGCTTAGGTCAATAAAAGTTTCCTAAGATTCTCCAAGGTCAGTGGCTATTTTCTCTACATCATATAGGACTTAAAAGGGCTGCAGCTTCTAAAGTAGAACAGAGATGTGGAAAGAATCCTCTATTAGCACTTTCACAAAAGTCTGGTCTAATTAATCTCTTATCACAAGTTAAGTAGAAATATTTAAGAAGTTGATGTTGATTATTTAGTCACAACTTTTTCATATGAATCTCCATCCATGAGACATATGTCTTCATAAATACTGGAAGTATTTTCACTTAAAATTCTGCTGCCCCTTATCACTTTTCATCTAGGTATGACTATTATGTAATAGGATGATAGAAAATAGAATGAAGATTCTCTTAAATATTCAGATATGTCATGATACCAAAAGCCTTCTTAAATAATTTGAGGCAGATTCATACTCTGAACAAACTGACCAGTTCTATGATGATTTAGTGTCAAGGAATCATTTGGCTCATAGATATTTCTAAAATCTACTTAGTAACATGAGAAACATGCAAGTTAAAATATTATAAAAAATAGAAGAATAAAAATTATATGTAGTCTATAATCCCAGTCTCATGCATAAACTGTAGAAAATATGCTGTAATATTAACATCTAGAACTATGGATAATTAATATTTTTAATTTTTTTAATTGTATGCAATAGGGATATATTATATAAAATTTTAGAAATAAAAAATCCCTTGGTTTATAATAAAAAGTCATTAAAAGCAAATAAAAATCTTTTAAAATTTTGGCTTTATCTCTATTGGAGGATATCTGAATTTCTTTTTATCTCCATCAACTTTTAAATCCTGGATCAAGAATTTAAAGCCTGCCTTTAAATTTCTCATAAAGAAGATTAATAGGGTTTTTAAAGTGAACAGATATTTAAAAAATTACCCCCCATGATTTCTATTCATCCCCCAAAATAAAACCCTCTGTGTCCCTGAGTCAGAGTTTCTGATGACTTAATTTTTCAGGAAAAGTAGGGCAAAAGTTGATGATCAAAGAACATTTTTAGAAATCTAATGAGGTCAGAGATCACTGAGCATATCCATACCATCTGGGAGGCCAGAGCCAACAAAAACTGTTAGATCTTGAAAACACAATTTATCAGGGGCTTTGAAGGGTGATGTATATCTTTATGCAGTTAAACTTTAATTTTATTCCAGGTTAAATGAAGTTAATGTCTTATTTTTTATTATAAAATAGGTGCATATATTTTATAGGATGCAAACTATGAGAAAAGAGAAAGATGAGTAAAATCAACAATCTCCCCATGAAGGCAAAAATGACTAACATTTTGTTGGGTTTCCTTTTGGTATTTTTCCATGAATATTTTTGTTCACAGATAAAATCAAAGTATCCCATTATGCACAACCTAAATTCCTACTTTGCTTTTTAACAACTTAACGTAAGAGTTTTTCTATGTTATTTATAGAAATACTAAGTAAGTTTAGATTGTTGGACCAGAAACGGAAAATTACACAAAGGAGTGAAAAACCCGCCCCAACTGGGAATTGAGGGCCATGGGTTTCGCTCCCCACAGTGTCCTTGTTTGGGGTACAAGTGTGGGTCCCATTTTCTTTGGATGGCAGGGAAGATGGAATGGGTAGACAAGGATGAGAATCACCTAGTAAGGGTGTTAAAATACAGATCCGAACTCTAGCCCCAGATATTCTGGTTCAGCACTTAGAGGTAAGACCCAAGGTCTGTATTTTCAATGAGAACCCTGGGCTATCATGTTGCAAGAGATTCTGGGGCACTCACTGAAAAGGAATGTAGTAAATCACTCTTTGTTTTCAGAAATTGTTATGGAAGAGTTGGAAAAGTGTACAGACAGTAGAGGAGGTGGAGGGAGATGCTAAAGTTGTCAGCACTACCTCTCTTCAGTCCAAAAACCCGAGGATGAGTGGCACAGCAGGCATAGCATAGCTGGCAAAATGCAACAGCCACACTCTTCAAGACCCTTAGACTTCACCCCCACCCCGTTTGTGTCAAGCATTCTTTTTTTTTTAATTAAAAAAATTTTTTTAATATTTACTTTTGAAAGAGAGGAAGAGAGAGAGTGTGTGGGGGAGGGGAACAGAGAGAGGGAGACAGAATCCAAAGCAGTCTCCAGGTTCCGAGCTGTCAGTGCAGAGTCCCACCAGGGGCTCCAACTGATGGACCACAAGATCATGACCTAAGCTGAAGTCAGATGCTTAACCAACTGAGCCACCCAGGTGCCCTGCATTCTTTTTTTTTTTTTTTTTTAATGTTTACTTATTTATTTTGAGAGGGTTAGAGGCAGAGAGAGGGAGAGAGAGAATCCCAAGCAGGCTCCATGCTGTCAGTGCAGAGCCCAACGTGGTACTTGATGTCAAGAGCCATGAGATCGTGACCTAAGCCAAAATCGAGAGTGTACAGCTTAATCAACTGAGCCACCCAGGTGCCCCTCAAGAATTCTTTCATAGCACCCTCACTTTTCTGGTCTCTTTCCTTCATGCCCACTTCCCCTCACCCTTCAAGTCACAAGTTGAGTTAATAGAGTTCATACTGGAAATTAGGTCTCTTGACTCCTTTCCAGAGATCTTACTACTGCACCATCCTTCAAATCCAGATTTTCTGGGTTCCCGAGCAATATCCCTTTCAAGAAGACTTTTACAGTTCTCCAGTCCATTCCGAGTTTCTACAGTAACTTCCCCCACTCCTGTGTGCTTGCTTCTTTCATCATGTTTATAGTACAGTTAATTCCTTTACCATCCTTCCCTGCTACCCCAAGTTATCCTGTGCCTGGCACAGTTGCTGGAACAGAATGTGCACATATTAATGCTTTATAAATTCACAATATTGTGAGGGATGCTTTCCTCATAATATTTTGTGAATATTATTCACACACATAATTTATGAATTCATTCATAAATAAAGGCATTTATAGTTAAAAGGACATAAAATACCACATGTATGTAGTATGGGTTTTCCCCCATTGGTTAAGCTGTTTTTGTTTTTTTCCAGATGCCAATATTTTGAAGTTTCCTTTTTTTGTTTAGGGAGCATTCATAGTAATTCATCTTTTCTGAAACAGCAGGAATATATCATTTCACGCTATTACACATACAGCTTCAGGTAGGATTTCTTTTTTAAATCTATTTCAATTGGTTGGCCTGATTTCCACCAGAGACTTCACTTTGTTATTTTATCCTCTGATCAGAATAACTACTCTGTAAAGGAAAAGAATAAAATGTTCAAAGAGGATAGTTATGTCTATTGACATTGTGTTAAAATGCAAATACAATGCAAACTGGAAGAAGTTGAACTGCCAAATAATCTGGATCATTTCTGAGTTCAGGAGAGAAATTCAAATTACTCATTTTCTCTATAGCAAGCTACAGCAAGCCTCTGTATGCATAGTCTTTGAAAGAAAAGCAGGAGTGAACTGGAGGATATTCATTCTTCATGCTTGGTTACACAGTGAGAACACCCACTGACATTTTCTAACCTATTTTCAAAAACAAACTTTCATTTAAAAACATGTATTATGCATAATTATTTCTGAACCATTTTGAGTTTCAAGGAAACCCCAACCCCACTTTCTTAGCCCCAAGCTGCCTCCATATACCTTTCATACCTGTCAATGGACCTCAAATATTTACCCTGTTTTGTTCACCTGTTGGTAGGTTTTGTCCTCAGGGATTCTTTTCCCTTTAGACTAACTGAAAAGTTGAATAGAAGCCCTCCAGCTCCTTGCTTTCTTGTATAACTCAGATGCAAGTATTCATAATTTAAGAATTTCCTTGCTAACCCTCATCTCAGTGTGTTCCCTGACCCCCAATTGCCTCTCTGATTTTATCTCTTACATTCTTCCTTTGCGTTAGTTCATTTCAGCTGCTTTAATTTCCTTGCTCCTCCTCAGCTATTAAGCACACTCCTGACTCAGGGCCATTGGCCTGTCATCTCTGCTTACACATTCCTCCTTTCCCCTAGAATTCAGCATACCTTCCCTTGCTTCCTAGGGGTCTTTATTCAAATGTCAGCTAATCAAAGAGGCTATGTCCTCTATTTCTTCACTCTGCTTTCTTTTTTCATAGCATTTATCACTCACTGACATATTATTTGATTGCTTTATGTCTGTTACTGTGAATGTGAATACATAGTAACATGAAAGCAATGACTTTTTCTGTTTTCTTCACTGCTCCTACCTTAGCACCTAAAATAGTGCCTGGCACATATTAGGTGCTCAAAAATATTTGTTAAACAAAGGAATAATAACTATGGGGAAATAGTGAAGCAGTTTCTGTAAAGGGTAAATGACAAAAGTTCCGAGGTTTTTAAATAGCACTTAAAATATAGTTCTTGACCTTTATTCCCTAACTCCTTTAGAGACAGCTATTAGAACCAGTGGCATTTATAGACTCAGCTTTCATTTCCGAGAGGAATCCCACCATTAGTATCTCCTTTTTACACCCTTGACTTTAAAACAGAATTATATTCTCTGCAGGAATGTAGATTTGTAAGTTTCAAAAAAAAATGTATAAAAATGGAATCATAAGCACATTGTTTCATAGACTTTTGTTTACAAAAGACTACTACAAGAGTACACTTCTCTGTTTAAAAATAGCCTAAGTATAGCTTTGAATGATGAATTAATTTCCTTGATAAATCCCCAGTGATTAGACATTTGTGTCCAGTTTTTTAGTTTTCTAAACTACACTGAATTGTCTGTTCATGTAGAGAAATCTGTGAATTCATCCATAGACACTACTATTGGATAACTTCCTAGATGTAGAATTATGCTAAAAAGCATGACTGTTTTTAAGGCTTTTGAAGCATACTCCCAAATTCCCTTCTAGAAAGGTGGGAGCAATTTACGAGCAGTGCAAGAAAGTGACTATTTATGGTGTCTGTATTATTTAGGGTTCTCCAGAGAAACAGAACCAATAGGATATAAAAAGAAATTTATTATAAGGGATTGGCTCATATTATGGAGACTAAGAAGCCCCACAGTCTGCCATCTACCAGCCAGAGTCCCCTGGAAAGCCAGTGGTATAATTCAGTCTGAATCTAAGGCTTGAGAACCAATGATGTAAATTCCAGTTGGAGGGTAGGAGAAGGGATGAAATAGCACACACAATGGACTTGGCCAGCACCAAGAGGCTGCCTATGGACATTCCCACACAGAAGGGTGTCCTGAGCTGTGTTGCTGTCAACCTGTAGGGAGCATATATTGCAATCTGAGAAAGGGACTCATAAAA
This sequence comes from Neofelis nebulosa, assembly GCF_028018385.1. Classification (NCBI taxonomy): domain Eukaryota; kingdom Metazoa; phylum Chordata; class Mammalia; order Carnivora; family Felidae; genus Neofelis; species Neofelis nebulosa. Next base: position 29,109,104 of record NC_080793.1, read on the forward strand.
ATATTTGCTACTTCATCAGGGCATTGAATCCAGGAACCATGAAGAGGATTTCAAGCAGCAAACATATATTTCATTAACTTCAATCAGGGTGCTTTCCTTGTCTGTGTATCTAGTGACCATAGCACACTGCACATTTTTGCTACCAAGGATCCAAAGAAAAAAAAATCAGTCTAGTTTGATGTCAGCATTTTTCTTCCAAAATGCTTGAGTTCTAAATAGAGTTTTCCCAAATTTCAGGTTTCCTCAGGCTCTCTATGCATTTGTGCTTTTGGAACAGAATCAAATGTTGTCATTTCAATTTGTGCAGAAGGCAGCTACTGATACACATTCCTATTCAACTTCAAGGAGGAGGGCATCCAGGAATGTGCAGTTTCTAGGAATGAGCAATGACAAGCTGTGATTCTTCACAAGCGTGTGCCATTGACACCCGCACTGAGCACCCCACTGAAGTGCAGAATGTGCCCCTCAGACTCCTTTGCAGCTAGTGCTGGCTCCCCATGGACCTTGTGGGTAACAGACTCAGAGGTTGTCATTGTTTCCTTTTCTAAGGAAGGCTTCCTATTTCCAGTACTAAAAAAATAAATACTAAGGCATAAGTAGATGCTTCAGTGGCTTTGAACAACTGTGCCTGAGTCTGGGCTTGTTATCTTTTAGTTCAACTGTGAAGTTTAGCTTTAGCCATTCCACTGCTTTCTTTACATCTAAAATTTGGGGGGACTCCATATGAACTTAGAGACTGAGCTGAGAAAAGAATGAAGAAATTGACATGTTTTTGGCAACAGATCCCATCATTTTTATGGAGTCTGTCAGGAAGAAATGAACAAATGTGCTAAGATTAGTTCTTACAGTATAACAAGATTTAAATGAAATAATAGACCAGTATCTTGCTTTAGAAAAGGAGAAAATTTCCTTGTCTACTCTGAACCTTCTAGAAAACACAATGTGGACATTTCCCCTCATGTATATTCAATGTCCTTACCCTTTCCATGCCTGTAACATTGTTTGGTTATGTGCTGCATGCTGCCACTGCCTGTTTCTGTGTTGGAGTTGTTAGAATTGATGCAAATACCAGACTCACCCAATAAGCCCAAGAGTTTTGTGCTATCACCAGTAGGAGTAGCCAGTCTTCCCATGGGGTTGGACTAAGTCTCATAAATGAGGAGAGTCAGTTTTATTCATGGTTAAAACTGAATTTCTCTGTTATGTGTAGGGAACAAGGTAATGCGTAGACTTTGAGAATTGGTCATTTAATTTAGAGTCTGTGAAAGAAAATATTCAACAAGTCTTTCAACAAAGTGCTATTCAAGAGAGAATGTCCTCTGGTGATTTTTTTATAAAAAATTGATGTTTATTTATTTTTGAGAGAGAGAGAGAGAAAGAGACAGAGCACAAGCAGGGGAGGGGTAGAGAGAGAGGGAGACACAGAATCTAAAGCAGACTCCAGGCTCTGAGCTCTTAGCACACAGCCTGATGCAGGGTTCGAACCCACAAACCATGAGATCATGACTTGAGCTGAAATCGGATGCTTAACCAATCTGAGCCACCCAGGCACCCCTGTCCTCTGGTGATTTCTGTGGATATTGAGAATAATGTCTTATATAATGCCTCAGTCTGTCATTTCTACTTATATTTTTTGCCATCTTTTTCTCACCTCCAAATTTTTAAGAATAGCTACAAGCCAATGTCTTGGGAATGAAAAGTGCATTACGTTAAACATTGAGTCACTACCATGAGTTATGGGCTCTGTGATATTAAGTACTATTTGAGGTATCTATTTATTTAATTTTCTTAAGTTACTGACAAAGAGATTTATTTTGCATTTTTGATTTCAGCATTTAAAATCAGCATACAACACCCAGTGCTCTCCACATTCAAGAGTCTCTTATGGTTTGCGCCCCTCTCTGTTTGAAACTATTTTTCCCCTTCCCTTCCCCCATGGTCCTCTGTTAAGTTCTCAAATTCCACATATGAGTGAAAACATATGATATCTGTCTTTCTCTGACTGATTTCACTTAACATAATACCCTACTTGTATGTAAGTGATGACTCATGGCAATCTACCCCCAAAACCAAGAGCACACTGTATACATTGTATGTTAGCTAACTTGACAATAACTTAATGGGCTCCCATAGGCAATATGAGCTAGAGTCCAGACTCAATAGCCCAACCAGCTGGCAAAGAAAAAAGAAAGGCCAGATTCTTCTATTGGAGCATTCCTGAGCATCCCAAAATATCTGTGAAACAAAGAAAACTCTCTTCCTCCCTTAATTCAAAAGAAGAAGATGAAGACCTGTACTGCAATAGAAAACTGGTAATAAGACATAGAGAAACAAATCACAGAAAATAGTTGTTTAATAAGCATAATGAGGGGTGCCTGGGTGGCTCAGTCGGTTAAGCATCTGACTTCAGTTCAGGTCATGATCTCATGGTTCATGAGTTCAAGCCCTGTGTCAGGCTCTGTGCTGACATCTCAGAGCTGGAGCCTACTTTGGAGTCTGTGTGTGTCTCTCTCTCTGCCCCTTTCTCTCTCTCTTTCTCTCTCTCAAAAATATTACCAAAAATAAAATAAATAAACATTATGAAAATATCCCCACTTCACATTTAATAAGAAGTAATTATTAACTATGTACCATGTTTTGCCTGTCAATATGCACTCCTAGTACAACTGCATATTAATAACACCTGTCAAAAAGGCAATTGGATAACTGGAAAAAGCTTTAAATCTATAACTTACATTTTAACCTATTTTTTTATTTTATTTTATATATAGAGAGAGCATGAGCAGGGGAGAGGAGCAGGGGGAAAGAAAGAGTCTTAAGCAGTCTCCACACTCAGCATGGAACCCCACATGGGACTGGATCCCACGACCCTGGGATCATGACCTGAGCCAAAATGAAGAGTCAAAGGCTCAACTTACTGAGCGACCCAGGCGCCCCTAACCTAACAATTTCAGTTCTAGGATTCTACCCTTAGGAAGTCACTAGAGATGGGGAGATGTGAAAAATGATTCATGGACAGGAATGAACACCAAAGAGTTCTTTAAATATAGAAAATTAGAAGCAACCTAAATGCCCAATTGTAAGTTAATCATTGCATAATTTATAGAATAGGCTTATGGTACCATATTATACAGCTATTAAAATATTATTTTCAAAGAACATTGAATATTATAGGAAATTTCTCATTGCATAATTTAAATGAATAGAAATAAGTGATAAATATATAATATATATGTGTGCATTGAAAGGAATGTGAAATATTTATAAAAGTTATTTCTGGGTCCTGCCTTTATGAATAATCTTTATTTTGTCCTTTATACTTTTCTTCAATTGTCAGTGTTTTAATGTAAACATGTAACATTTTTATCAGAAAAGCACTAAATTTTATTTTAATACCTAATAACTTTAGGGAAAAATAACCTGTGAAACACAATGCATGTCATTTTCAAAATATTGTATTTGCATAAAATTTTGGTTTTTTTAATTCCAAACTTGTGCTTTAAACTTACCTCTCTGAAATAAAATTTTCAGTTTTAGAAAGTGACATTTTAGCACTTGTTTGTCTATTGGGAAATTTTACCAGACTAACCCTCAGCTCAAACTAGTAGAGATTGATGGACACATATGTTGAGTAATGCACACTGATTTTTCACAGGAATGGAAACATTTGTAGAGATTGATAGAGCAATTCTTTTCAGACAATATACACTTTGCTTTTCCAGACATTCACACTAGAAAAAAGACGAAGATGGGGCGCCTGGGTGGCTTGGTCGGTTAAGCGTCCAACTTCGGCTCAGGTCATGATCTCATGGTCCGTGAGTTCGAGCCCCGCGTCGGGCTCTGTGCTGACAGCTCAGAGCCTGGAGCCTGTTTCAGATTCTGTGTCTCCCTCTCTCTGACCCTCCCCCGTTCATGCTCTGTCTCTCTCTGTCTCAAAAATAAATAAACGTTAAAAAAAATTAAAAAAAAAAAGACGAAGAAAAGAACACAGTTTTCTTAGGTGGATCTTTCCACTTCTCTATTTGTTTTGGGCTAAAAAGCAAGCATGTCTTCTGAACTTCCATGTCTGAAAATAGTGCTCTGGAGGAAGCAAACATAAAATATAAAGAAAAAGAAAATCCACTAATAAAAAGTTCCTTGATTACATGCACAATGTTGATGAAAGCATTTGATTACATTATGCCTTGACTTTTACATTTCAAAAATTAAGATAATATCTGTGTTATCACTGTGGTTTTAAATTTTGCATCTCAAAAAGGCTTTACCTCCTCTTTATGTCCAGGAGCGTTTGGAATAGTCCTGTCCTCTCTCATCCACAGTAACACCACAAAAATCTTCTAAACCACCAACTTGCTTATGTTTCTCTTCTTAGGAGTCTTCAAAGGCCCTTGCCTTCTGGATAGTTGTAAAGAGGTAAGCACTTATTTGAAGGATTTACAACCCATTTCTTCTGCCTAAACTTCTGTCCTTCCTTACTCTTCTGCCCCTACTACTCCTCACACTATGTTCTGGCTGTCAAGATTTTGCAAACAAGCTGGGTTATTTCTAGATTATGTGTCTTTGTTGGCTGTTCCCTCTGCATTAAATGCATTTCCTCAGCTTCTTTGCCTAGCAAGACAAACATCCTGTAAGATGCATCACAGATACAATTGTCTTGGTGAAATTTGCCTGCTTGCTCCAGGGTAAATTTGTCCTCCTTCCTCTTCACTCCCATACCGTCCTTAGGTCTGCTTTGTACCATTTATTGTGTTATTATGTATGTATATAAGTTTTAATTTATGGCTTTGCCCTCCAACAGACTGTGGCTCTGTAAGGATGGGAAGAGTGTGGGTTTCCCATTGCTCTAGGTATTCAAGTCCAATGTTAGAACCAAAGGATGAAGCAGGCTGTAGTACCAACCCAACCTTGGTTGGACAGTTTACCAAGATGGCTATGGGTACCCCTTTCAGCTCATAGCATATGGGATTCCCTTGCCCAGTTTGCCATTCTGACTGGAGAAGGAGGAAGAGTTGGTCCTGGAGGCTGGGGCAGACCTTGGTAGCAGTGTATCTTTTCCAACTTTAAGCAGCAACTTGAATAACTACTGTTTCTTCAGATCCCACCGTTTCTTGAGATCCCAGGGCTCTGATAAATGAAAAGTAGCTCTCCTCACTATAAAACATTTGAGGAAACTGCTGAGCTAATAATAACTAGCATTTTTAAACATTTACTCTGTGCCAGGCATTCTTCTATGGGCTTTACGTATATTAATGCACTTTATCCTCATGGTAACTCCATGAGGTAGATATCATTAGTGTAGATTAGAAAAATGCAAACATAGTTCATAAAAATTGTTTAAATATACATTGTAAATAAGTGGCAGAACTGAGATTCCAACCCAGGCAATATGATCCAGGTTTCTACAGCCATGATCAAGGGTACATTGTCTTCAGAATTATTGCTGCCTTCTTAAATTGTTAGCCTCTGACCAGTTATGGAGCTCAAGGTCAGAGCTAGCTGAGCATAACTGTTTTCTACAGTTGTTTTCTTTCAAAATCTTTCTCTGCTGTTTACACAGTACAGCCATTTTACCTTAAAATACACAAATCTGATCATATTACTCCCCAGCAGAAGAGTCCTCCAATAACATCTCCACTGCTTTGGAGATAATACCCAAACACCTGAGCATAAAATGAAAAGCTTTGTATAAGATGGGTCCACTATTCTAGTGTCAGATCTGGGCTTGTTAAAAGCTAGAACCAAAATAGGTAATTAGGCCACAAGGAAACCCCAAGTGCAGCTACAAGATCTAAGGCTCACTATAACATCTGTGCCCTAAATGCCCCAGAACTTCTCCAAATACATTTTCTCATGCATTACACATGTTTCCTACATGACCTTTTCCCATTTTCCTGAAAAATTCTTATTTATCCCAAAGTATTGAGCTAGGTCAAGTGTTGAGCTTGGAGACAAAAGACTCCACTTTGAGCCTTCAGCAGGAATGCTGCTGGCAGCTGGAGGACTTTGGTCCTAAAAGACTCCTAAAGTGCTTTGGATAGTATATCACTACATCCATTCAACCTACTACCTTTTAGGGCCTGTAACTGTGCCACAGTTATTGACTTCTGGGTTTTATTTCTTACTGTGTCATGAAGGCTTCTCCATTCTGGCCATTGCCTACTATAAGGGTGTAATTTGAAATATCGTTGTGTCTATAAACATTCCTGTATCTTGCTTCACTCCACCTTTCTCCTATACAGAATTATTATTTCTCTTTTCTGTGTCCCCATGTTATTTTATTGATACTTCTTCTAGTACTTACCTCATTGTGTAATGATTCATACTCACGTGTCTCTCTTCCCTTACTCAACTACTAGCACCTTAAGGGTAGGGTATCTGATTTGTTCCTATTTGTAACCAGCTCGGTATCTGGCTGATAGTAGATGATCATAAATGTTTAATGAATAAACTAATAAATGTAGCTTAAAGCAGTGACTGTCTACCTCTTCATCAATTGGTGGAGCAGACGGAACAGCCAACTGTATGAACAAAAGCCATCAAGCATGTCCAACAAAAGTGACTGAGTGTGTATAGGGAGGCAGTAAAGTAAACAATATCTCAAGGGTCACAGCTGTTTCACTCTGCCTTTCAGCTAAGAAATGCCATGATTTACTTTCTGCTCTTGCCAAGGATGAAGAAATAAAGTCATAAACAAAAAGTGAAGGAGTGAGGAATTACTCAGTTTGGATGGACAGGTCAATCTGTTTGCCCACCTGTGGCCAAGCAAGTACAATCAAAGAATAATATACTTTCTTTCTCTGTCCCCATTTCAATCTTTATTCTTTTAACAAAAATGAAGGGATCTTCAATGAGAAATATAGTTTCAAACTCGATATCACTATCAAAATTGGTTTTCTATAGACAGAATTGGGTATCCCCAACTTTGTAGGGACTGTTTCAAAATTTCTGCCCCCAATACTCCCCTTCTTGCTTCAGGTTGCTAAACTCTAACAGTGCTCCTGTGTAATAACTATTTCACAGGGATTTTAGGAGGATTTAACAGATTAAGAATTGACAAATGTAGAAACCCTTAAGATAGTACACATGGCATGTGCCTAATAAATATTTTTATTTTATTTATTTTCCTGTAACAGTGTAAGTTCTATAACAAATTATGTGTGTGGAAGGTTTGGAGGAATAAGGTCAATATGGCAGTTTGTATGTATTTTGTTTTGGAAATTTTTTATTTATTAAAGTAACATTAGATACATAGTAAAACTTCAAACAGTATAAAGAATATTAAATGTCCTCCTCTCCCCAAACCTGCTGTTAGCATGGTTATTCTAAACCACATGCTGAAATTTATTTCTTTCCAATGTGTCAGTTTTAAATACCAACTATAAACTTGCCTATGAAAGATTAAGAATTTATTTATCTTATTTCATCCCTACTAATTTTATTTATATGAGTACTTAATTCTTCAATTGGTTTCATTTTTATCTTTAGGTTTTATATATACACTCATGTATATACATACACATATATATACACGTATATACATATATTACTATTTTGTCATCATATACTTTATTCCTTGATATCTACCATGTAAATAATTATAAATTTGAAGAACCTCATGCCCAGTGATTTTCAGGTAAACTAACTCATTGGTGGGCAGGGGAATGGGGCTGAATTGTAGTGTTGTCTATTTCTGTGGCTAATTTCAAGCTACTATCCTGACTGTACATTCCCTTTTATAATTACAATCATATTCAATGTTTTTCCTGTGGTTTGATGTTTTTAAAAAATCAATAAGCTGCATTTATAAAATTATGGTTATGCAAATGTTATTCAATATAGAACCAAATATTATGATTTCTCATAGAGAAAGAAACATAATCCTGATAGGAAATAAAGTAGATCATCAAATAAACTAAAATTTTCAAGTTCTAATTGTATTTTAGAAATAATTAAATCTAGGGGCACCTGGGTGGCTCAGTCGGTTAAGCGGTTGACTTCAGCTCAGATCCTGATCTCACAGTTCATGCGTTCCGCCCCACATCGGGCTCTGTGGTGACAGCTCAGAACCTGAAGCCTGCTTTGGATTCTGTGTCTCCCTCTCTCTCTGTTCCTCCCCTGCTCAAACTCTGTCTCTGTCTCTGAAAAATAAATAAATGTGGAAAGAAAGAAAGAAAGAAAGAAAGAAAGAAAGAAAGAAAGAAAGAAATCTATCATTCTGAAGGAGGAGGTGATTCTTCCAAAATTGAAAAATGAAAATACAAGGTAGCAGGAACAACAGATAACAGAAAATGTGTGCTACCTTTTACACAGTTTTGATTACAGAAGCATGCTGTCTTGCAAAACACTTTGGAGGACATCCAGAAGTCTTCACATTATTAAGGGTTACCACCAAAAAGAGAACAGACAGAAAATTATTTCCTACTCATATTAAAATGACTCTACAAAGGAAACAACCAGAAAAATGGACCTAGATTCCTAGCAGGAATTTGAGTGATGTGAAACAAAGTGAAGACAGATTTGTGGTTTTGTATAAGCATGTAAAATAAAGCCTTCTTGCCTGAGAAATTATTGGCAACTGCAGACTTGTTGCTTCTCCAAGTACATGTAAATACTCAGATGCAAAATTGCCTATCTTCTCTGACTCATATTTTCTGCTGGTTTCCACCATTTGTTGGAACAACACAAGTTTTTGTGGTGATTAAAATGTTTTATTTCTTCACTGTTCAATTTTCTTCATTCGTTCATTCATTCAACAGTAGTCACTAGCCACAGGTGGCTACGAAGCAACTAGGAAAGAAATATTTAACTTTATGTAATTTTAATTCCATTTTCGTAAAAAGCCACATGTGACTAGTTGACTATGTACTGGCAGTGCAGTTCTTACAAAAGCTATAGACAAAGGAAAGACAGAGATGGCTCCACTGGGGACTCTACAGCTTGGCCTGGGAATGAAACAATCTGCTCATCTCTTACTTAGAAAGTCCTCTTTGGTCTGGAGGTCTGGGTCACATAGCAGAAAATAAGAGAGTTGGCAATTTAGTGACATTAAATCTGTGCTACAGGAGGCTGAATATTCTAACCATGAAAATCAAATCATTTCATTCTCTTTCTTGCTCAGTGTCATGATACATTTTGTGTTGGTTCATATTTGGGCTTTGATGTTCTTGCATGTATCCCTTTGTTATTTCTGGAGATTCTAAATGCTTTTGCTTTACCTGCTGGGCACAAGAACCATATGCCTTCAAACTGTTAAGAGCTTCCAGCTGATTTTTTAATGATATATTTTTGTTTGTTTGTTTTAATGTTATATGTTTAATGGACTCCACTTTTCATGAAGATCCTGTGAATTCCTACACTCATTTCAGCCTCTGCTTTCTTCACCTGCTCAATAGCTGACATCTTGGGTTTTCTTGTCATATTCTTGAATTCATTCATTCATACATTCAATAAATATTTGTTGAATGCCTACTAAATGCCAGATACTTTCATAAATATTGTGAAATCAGCAGTGAACAAAACCAAGTCCCTGAACTCCTATGCCATTAAGGGAAGCTACCAGGGTAAACAAATAAATAAAAATAATATACCAGGCAGGGAAAATAAAGCAGAGTAAGGGGGATAGAGAATGCTGTGGATGGAAAAAGGTATGTTGCTATTTTACAGGTTGGTCATGAAAGGCTTTAAGATGGTATTTAGCACAGAGGCCTAAAAGGAGAAAGAAGAAAGCCATGTGAATATTAGGTAAAGAACATAGCCCAGCAGAGGGAACTGCAAATGCAAATGTTCCCAGGTGAGATTTGTGGGGGTGATTAGTTGAGCTCTTTGTCCATGGAAAGGGTTTGTCAACCTGTCCTAATCTGTGTGAATGGGAGAGCACAGGCAGGACACCTTTTTTTTTTTTTTTTTTTTTTTTTTTTAATTTTTTTTTTTTCAACGTTTTTAATTTATTTTTGGGACAGAGAGAGACAGAGCATGAACGGGGGAGGGGCAGAGAGAGAGGGAGACACAGAATCGGAAACAGGCTCCAGGCTCCGAGCCATCGGCCCAGAGCCCGACGCGGGGCTCGAACTCACGGACCGCGAGATCGTGACCTGGCTGAAGTCGGACGCTTAACCGACTGCGCCACCCAGGCGCCCCTGAAATCAGAATTCTTATGGGCTGTTGTGGCTGGAGTCCAAGACAGAGCAGACTGTATGGGATAGTCCTGAGTAGGCCATCGCAGGAGGAAATTATTAGAGATCAGTCTTTATTTCTATGTTCTGAGAGTCTTACTATGTGAAGATGGCAGTAGCTGGTCTGTTATGGTTTTGTTATTGGTAGTATGCTAAAATTTGATATCGTAAGACTATACATCAGGGGCCTCACGGACTGAGTGACTTGTGGAGGGTCCATAGGACGTAAGATAATAGATAAGGTTGGGGATACAGACATCAGTAACAATGGCTTATCAACATCAGCATGAAATGGGTATTTCCCTCAAAATACAAAGACATCTCAAATGAGAAAGTGTGTTCTAAAGAGTCTTGGTGTATAATTTAACAAGATTATGTTTTAATGTCTTTTACTCATCTTTCCTAAAATGGGAGGGATCTTGAGGAAGGCTAGTCTTGTAGTTAAAAGTGAAGACTCCAGAGCCATATTTAGAGGGGTTGAAATCTATCAGTTAAATGCAATAACATGTTAAATAAGCAGTAGCCTGCAGACCTGAAACACTAGGAGCCAGAAATGGCTCAATTAAATAAATGTGTACTGATTATCATTATGTGGCAGGCCCTGTGCTGGTCCCTGGGGCCAGAGAGACAGGAAATGTATTTTTCTGTATATAGGGACTTCACAGCTGGATAGGGAAATGGTAGCATAAAGAAATGATTACTACTGTCTAAATTTTCTAGGTCAAATTCAAGAATAAAGATATGATGTCAAAATCATATGAATGTAACCATTAGAATATGAGCTATCTTACATGTATGTTAAACTATGCTTTCAAATCACATATCAGAAGCTATGTAACTCAGAAAAGTGCTAGTACATGATAGGAATAAATGGAACTGAATTAAAATGTAAGAGACTATTAACAGTATTACTAACAAATTTGATAACATAGTGAAAATATCCTAAATACTAAAATAAAGGAGGTAATTTAGAGAATTCCCCCTCACTTTACAAATAAAGAAACTGTAACCTGGAGACTTATCTGGGAAAGACCTAGAATGTAAGGCTGGATGCAAACTTTCAGTCAGAAGTTCTTTTCTATTGTAGGTGAATGATAAAAAAAATCTCAGATAAGTCTCCCACAGCACACACAAAAGCACAGAAATTAATTTTATCAAGTCACAGCACCCATAATAATAGGAAGTTCCACTTCTCTTGACTTCTTTAATTTTAACCAATTATCCATTAATTCAAAAATATTAAGAGAGGTATCTATTCCAGACCCTAAACTAAATGCTGAAGATCTAACTGTTGCCCTCATAGAATTCATGGTCTAGTAGGGAACATAGCTGAAAACAGTATAATAATAATATATTATTATAATATAAATATACTATAATTATAATTTTTACAGTTAGATGTATATATATATATATATACATATATATGTATAGTGTATATATGTATATATGTATAACAAATAATATAATTGCCAAGTAACTATAAAAAGAAATTATTACTCTATATGTATCATGGAAAACAGGACCGAGGGTAATTGTGTAGCCAGTAAAGGTTGTAAAGAGGTTCCCTTGATCATGTTGCTGAAGAATGAGTAGGATCCTTCAAGGGGTCCTGGGAGGCAGCTAACCTAGGTTAATGTGCCTTCCTTCAGATGTTTTCATAAGCTTATCTCAACATGAAGGGATTCAGAGGTCTAATTTTGTCACCTCCTGGGCTCCACTTGCTGTTCTACTCACTGAGACACTTGTTCTTGACTTGTGCACTTGAAACACTGCCTCAGCTCTACCATTTGCTATTTTCCTGGCTGCAAAGTGATGGGGGTGTTGGATTTATATCATTGCTACTTTTATCTATTTACATATTTTTCTGCTCACTAGGAATGGGGTTGTGGTGGATAGGAAGTCAGTTAAACTTTACTAAAAATGTGCTGTGGAGAATTGGCTATATTATTTTGCTGCTAAAAAGGGGAGGAGATGGAGCACCTGGATGGCTCAGTCAATTGAGTGTTGGACTCTTGATTTGGCACAGGTCACAATCTCCCAGTTCATGGGATCAAGCCCCACATCAGGCTCTGCACTGATGGCATGGAGCCTGTTTGGGATACTTTCCATCTCTCTCTCTCTCTCTCTCTCTCTCTCTCTCTCTCTCTGCCTCTCCCCTGCTCTCTCTCTTGTTCTTAAAATAAATAAGGAGAACTACAAGGTACTCGGCCTTTGGGAATATGGCTTACAAATAAATTTTCCGTTGCAAATATCCCCACTTCTTCTTCAGGAGAGAAATCAGAATGGAAGACATGATCCCAGTTGCAAGCTCACTTGAAACTATAAAATGTGCCTGTTGCAATGAACTCAGACTACTCAAGATGGGACAGTGATTATTTTGAAAGGGGAGAATTTTATTTTAAAAAGAGTATTGATTTATTTTATTATTAGAACAAAACATGCACACTGAGTATAATACAGAAAATTATAAGGAGGAAAGCAAAATTACCCAGCAATCCCATCTTCCTGGGTTAGTTACATAGATAACATTGTGGAATATTTTCTTAACATCTTTCTACTAATTATATGACATTATATTTGGAAGAAAAAATAAGCCACTTGACATATTGAAGTTTTTTAATAGAATCCAGTTCTAATAGTAAAAAGCTTTGTTATATTTTCTATCTCATTTGCTCAAATTATCTGCCCTTCTTTGGATTTTCTGAGCAGTAAGCAGAAGCTACTTCCTTTCTCTTTCCAATGCATTTGTCACTATTTTCTCAGCTCACTTTTCCCCTCTTTGTCTAAGCTTGTGATCATCATGTTACTCTGCATCTTTCAGGTTTCTGTCTTTGTCTTCCATGATACCTCAGTTGAGTCAAAACTCTCTCCTACTAGAAGAATTTTAATAAAACAATATTAATAATAAGATAGAGAATTGATATTTGAACCTGAATAAATTAGCCTCTTCTTAGAATATTACAACCATGAACGAGAACAAGGGCATATAGAGCTTTTGGATTGCTATATTACACAGAGATATATAGTACCAATTATTTAAATCTTGGGTAACCTTACACTTTTAGATCAAAGGACAGATGAAAATTTAGCTCTACCTCAGTGGGATACCATCTTGCGATAGAAAAATAGAAAAGGAAAAATGGTAAGAAGTTGGAAATACAGATATACATAAAATAGAATTCCTGGAAAGCTACAAATGCTTCAAATAAAGAGTCCTCATTAAATTACTGAGTAAAACATTATTCATGCTGTTGTGATTAGGGTAACCTTAGGTGTAGCACTCTTCAGAGAACTTATCGTTAATAAAACCATAATGGTGAGGTTGTGAACTAGAAATTATCATATTAGTTATTTCTGAGTTTGGCATATCAGAGTCTTGGCCATGCTTCTAAAACAATGATTAACAAATAGTGTGTTCAACAAATATTTGTTGAACAAATGAATGAATACTGTATTGAATTTGGAAGTGTTTGATCACTTGTAAGATTGAGTCTATAGGAGGCAGAATTAATACTCAGCATTGAAGTTTGCTACAAGTATCAGCAATAAGACAACCCTCATTGCCATTTCAAAGTGTAGGAACAAAAGTCAGGACAGTACTAAATAATAAACTAAAATTGAGTGGCTAGGATGCTGGAGGCAGGAGTAGAGCCAACTTCTGGGGGAAAATAAGATGGTAGGATCCCCACAGTATTGAGGATATCAAGTGGTCACACTGTGTACTTCAGCCAAGCACAATGCCAGGAACAGATTGCCGCTCAGTAAGTAAGATTTGTTAAGTGGGTGAATAATGAACTCTAACCCAGAAGAGTGGGTGGGCACCCACATAAGGGTGTATGGGTGTGGGGGTGTGTGTACTCAGATATATCAGTCACAAGGCAGCAAGGGACCTAATGAGTAATTGTTGTTACAGCAATTTTCATAGGTTTAGTTATGTATACAAAAGATTTCACCTTAGACTACCTCAAATGGCCTAATATCTCCTCACAGACAGACAGAATCGATTCCAATCACTTGGGGTAATATTGATAGACTTCACCCCAAAGCAGAAATAGTGCATGGTCTACTTATTTAAACAGTTTTACGTTGTAAAAATTCAAGATTTAAGAAAGAAATGGTGCCAGTAGTATTTGTGGGTTTTTTTTTCTTTTTCTTTTCTATAACATTGAGCAGTAGGCTCAAGGGATAGTACAGATTGGTATTATTTTCACTTTATGAATTGGTCTTTACAAAAATCTATGGGGTCAGTTTTATATCCCCTTTATTAGTTGGAAAAATTGGTGTTCATTGAGTGAACTCAATGCTTTCCAAACTTTATGTGTATGAGAATCAGAAAATCTTGTTAAAATGCAGATTCTGATCCAGCAGGCTCTTGTGGCATGGGTGTATGTATTTTTTTTCTAATTTTTATTTATTTTAAGAGAGATAGAGAGAATGCAAGTGGGAGAGAGGCAGAGAGAGAGAGAGAGAGAGAGAGAGAGAGAGAGAGAGAGAGAGAAAGAGAGAATCCCAACCAGGCTCCACACTGTTAGTGCAGAGCTCAATGACAGGCTAGATCCCATGAACTGTGAGATCACGACCTGAGCCAAAATCAAGACTCAAGACACTTAACCGACTGAGCCACTCAGGCAGCCCTGGGTATATGTATTTCTGTGAAGCTACCAGGTGATGCTTTGTAGCTGGTCCAGCTACCTTCCTTGAAGTAACAAATAACTAAGAGACTCACTCAAGGTGACAAAGCTAAAAATGTTGGGACCAAGATTTGAACTAAGCTCTTCTTATGGTAAATCTGAGACCAAAAACCATGGAGTTAGAATTCTGTTTCCCAAAAGATAAGAAAACAAAGATTAATGAGAACCTATCACCTTCTTGACACTGTCTCACACCCTTTGAGCAGGAGAGAAAATCCTAATTACTCTGATAGGAATCAGGAGACTGTAATAGGAAACCTACTCTTGTCTCCTTGAGATATTTTCCAATAAAACTTCCAGATTTCACTTGCTATTATTGATTAACCTGTTCTTGTCAAAGTTGTCAATGATTTCCTTGATTTTAAAAACAGTGGACCTTTTTTTAACTTGACAACTCAGGAGTATTTGACACTGAAGATCATTCCTTTTCCTCCTCCCTTGATGTCTGTTTTAATGCTCCATTTGTGTTTTACCTCTCTGGCTGCTGCTTCCTAGTCTCCTGTGTAGGGTCCTTTTCATCTGCCCCTCTTTCTTGTGTTTCCTGAGTATTGGTTCTTGGACCCAGCCTTATTTTACTTTGCCCTCTTTCCCTATGGGACCAATGTTTAACCCTTCCATAGAATTCAACTTTCACCTTCAAGTTTTAACCTCCAGATTATACCTTTAGCTTAGATCTTTATACTCCAGATCTTTATACTTATTAAATATCTATAGCCCAATTTATACTTATTAAATATCTATAGCCCAAAACTAAACTGAATTAACTCATCTTTTTCCCTTAAATTATTTTTTTTAATTGTGTCATATCTTTGGTAAATCCATCCACCTGGTTGCCCTCTTCACTTCCTCTTTTACTTCCTACATTCACTTCCCTTCCCTCTTCCTACATTTAATCTAATTTTATAGATTGATTCTCCTAAATGGCTTTCAAATAACTTTCATCTCTCCACTTACACAACATCTGCCTATTTCAGATTCATATCTCATTCCTTGATCATTGACAAACGCTTCTAACCTCTGGCCTTATTTCTTCCTAATCCATTTTCCACACTACTTCTAGAATAATCATTCTAAAATACTAATGTGATTGTGTCACAATCTTGCTTAAAGTGCTCCCCTTTGTTTTAGTATAGTTGGTAAATTCCTTAAGTAACATTGAAAGTACAATATGTCCCTTTCTACTTTTCCTGATCATTGCCCATCATTGATATCCTTCTCCTAATGAACAAGACCATAAGCATCCTGGCCTACTTTTGGTTTCTCCATATGGCATGCTTGGTCATATATTTATGCCTTTCTGCTATCAATCTTTTTTAGAACCACCAGAACACTCAATGACCATTTTCCAAGCTAACCTCAATGTTCCCTCTATGATACCACCTCTTCAAGGAAACTTTCCATAATTCTTTCAGGCTAGGTGTTCTCCTCTTATATGTACTAACATAGCACCCTGGTTTATATCTTAGCACTGACTACACTGTATTATTTATTTGAGTCCTTTTAGAGTATGAACATTCTGAGGACAGCAATTGTGTCTTGACTTCTGAATAACCAGAACAATGGACAGAGCCTGGAAGTTCAATTAACTTTTGCTGATGAGCGATGTTGGGAAAAAGCCACTTTCTTGACTAATTAGTCAAGGGTTTCCTTTCAATGTTTCACCATTTTGCAGGAATCATACATTCTAAAATCAAAGATCTTAATGAGTGATTTAAGCTTAATTTCTTTAAGCTTATGAGCTTAATTTCTTTAAGCAGTACATGACCAGACACATCCTGTTAAAAACATTCAATAGTAAAGGACTCTCACTAGAAAATATCATTTTATCATTTACAAGAGGTCTAATTATCACACTGACAAGAAGATTAGACTGGGTTTCCTTCACTCTTAAATTTTACCCAGTAGCACACTCTTGGCAAAGGGAGTGAATGGATCTCAGGCTAGTTGCTTTAACTCCTTTCTCCCTAACTTTATATCAGGATGGAGTGATTCCTCATGATAGAAAGACAAAATAAATTCCTTGAATGGAGACATAAATGGAGGTGGTGTTCCTGTGGATTGGGGCTTGTTCTTATTTTCCAGAATCTTTTTGGTGAATGCATTTTTATTTTCATAACACAAGCAAAACAGTTAAAATTATCAAATTAACACCTGTTCATTTAAAAAGATTCAAAAAATATAAAGCATTTAGAGAAGAGATAACACAAATCACATATAATCTTACATTTCTGTAATAGATTGTTAAAATTTTGTTGTTTATCTTTCCAAAATAAATGGGATCACATTATATATGCTGTTATGTATTTTTTGAAATCAATTATGTCATTCATCTACTTTATAACATGTGTCTAAGCATGTTGTCAAATCAAAATTATTGCCATAAAAATATTTTATTTCTATTCAAGAGATTTCAAAATGCAGAGTGGCAAATAGAGTAGAATACTAATTACTATATATTATCTTAAGGGTGTTATGAAAATTGGAAATTGCCAACCTTATGTTTTTTTTGTATGTTTGTACAAAACATTTTAATTATGTGAAAAATTTATGGAAATAAAGCTGTGATGTTCAAAATGCTAGCCATTTGCCACATGTGGCTACTTAAATTTAAATTAATTAAAATAAAATAAAATTAATAATTTATTACTGCAGTTGCACTAGCCAGATTTCAAGTGCTTAATAGCCACATATTACCAGTGCTTCTAACATTAGCGAGCACAGATATAAAGTATTTCCATCATCACAAAATGTTCTATTGGGGAGTGTTGGTGTAGAGTTCTAATATATATGTTACAATTTAAGTTTAACAATTTGTTGAGCATCAAGTATGTGTCAGGTGTTATGTTGGACACCTTTCGCTTTTCTAGTGGTATTTTACATAATACTCCCCAAAAGTTCTGGGATAAATAGTTGCCATACCTACTTTTCAAGTTAAAAAAAAAAATGGAGGCTCATGGAAGCAAATTGACTTGATTGTAAGGGTTGGAAGTCAGTTGTAATCCTCATGAAAGTGTACTGATTTGATTAAAAGGGTTGGAAATCAATTATAATCTGTCCAACATCACTGTGTTAGTATCAGGTCAGCTGGGGCACTTGGTCTCATGGTACATAAGCTGCTGATTTCCCATATCAGAATTGCCAGGAAAGTCACCCCTTTGAATTCCATGTTGAGAATCAACTTGGAGACAAGCATCTCCATTCACTCAGTTATTCTTTATGGCCACATTCCCTTTAATTGAGCTGGACAGTTGGGCTGTGGCCCTCAGCCATTCTCCTAAGGTCTTAAAGTCCAAGATTCTCAACATTACTCACAAAACCCATCACAATTTTGTCTGAACTCTCTTGCATCATTTCCCATTCTCTACTTCCCAGCCTTGTGCCAGTCATGTCAATTAATAATTCCAAAAGGAGGTATCATGTTTCCCATGTCTTCAGATAACTCATTCACTTGAACTGAAAGCTTCTTTTACTCTTTTCAACCTATCTAAGTATTGATGGTTTTTAATACTCAGCTCAGGTCCTGACTCCCCCTAGATGCTTTGCCTTAACCACAGAATATGACTTAGGAATCCTTGTAATTTAGGATTTCTTATTGTGCCTTATTTTTAGTAAATCACACTTACCACAGTGTGATCACTGATTAACTTGTGTGTTTCTCCATTGACTATAATCTCCTTGAGAGTAAGGCTTATATCTTATTCTGCCACAATACCACATATAGGTTTAAATGTTCAATTTTGATAATTAAACAACTTTTTTTCCAGATATGAGATATCATCTGAAGATACAGAAGCAGAAGAAGAGAGAGTCCTCTCTTAGACAAAATATACCTCAAAGGATTAGTCTCCATCTTTCCTTCACGTCCCACATCTTCTCTAAAACAGGTAAGGACAGTCACCTGTCTTTGATGGTCCTTATACTAAGATCATCTCTAGGAATACCGTGGCTGCTTGTTTCAGAATATGGGGGAAAAGAGGACAAGCACCATATAGAAGAGCCTGTAGCTGCCCAAGAAGGTACAGCCAGCACACTTTTCTCATAACTTTGTCCCCTTCCAAGGCTGGAGGTGGAGCTCTTTTCACGTGCATCAGAGGGAAGCTGCTTCTTCTTCCCATCCCCCAACTGCCAGCCATGCTGTCTGAATCATTTGAGAAGTCCTCTCCACTCCTTCATTAACTCTCCTATGTGCCATATAGGGCTGGCTTGTGGTGACACCTGCCATAATGTGTCATCAGCTGACAGGCAATCACTTCGTAGAGGGTATTGCTCTGCTACAGAACACACATCAGATTGACACACTGCCTCTCCCTGATAGGGAAGAACAATTCTTCTACATCCTCAGGTAAAAAAAAAGTGGTATAAAATGCCAGGCTCCTGTAGCAATATGATGTGCATAGGGACATTATAAACATGAGAGTTTTTATAACTGTCATTCACCTTCCTGGCCTTGGGATGTGTGACATGGTTGTGACAATCACTTGCCCTCATCTCAAGCATATTCATTTATCCATGCATTTATTTATTCGTGTATTCAACAAATTTGGGGGGTACTTTCTAAGATTCAGGTACTTGCTGGCAGTTCCAAGGGGATACAGGGGTAAACAAAACATGGTCCCTGACATTAAGAACATCTCATTCAAGCAGGAGACACAGGTACATAAACATGATTATAATGTAATGAGACAGGGCTTGTAAAAGAGTCAGACATGAAGTACTGTCAGAGCACAATGGAAAGAGCCATTTATGAAGCCTGAGGGAATCAGGGAATGTTTCAAGGAGAAATGAAATAGGAGTTGATTTTTGAAGGAAAATGACATTTCATGCGAGCTGGGTAGGGAAGTCCTTCCTGGCAGTGGCAATAACAGGTGCAGAGGAGGTAGGTGTAAAGGGGTGTGAACGACAGTGCTCTGTGGCTGGAGCATGAGATAAGCAAGTGAGAGTCCAAGGAGATGGCATCAGACATGCCTTTGGGGAACATAGTATGTAAGGCCTTTGACAGTCTCATGTTGACAGTGGCTGGTCATCAGCTATTTAGTCAGGGTGGAGCACAGAGATTTTAAGGTGAATGCTTTCCAACTGAATCAGGAAAATAATAGGCTTTTAAAACTTCTCTAGTTCCCCCTTGTTTATTTTTATCTTTTTCTGTATGTGTTTTCATAATGATTAAAAACTCTAAAATACACACATAAAAGTCCTGGTGGTTTACTTTTGTGAGTAGCATGAGAAGAGGGGAGCTTGGGAGACTAGATCTCACTTCATAGGGTAAGGCAGTTCACAGCAGCATAACAGAAAAAAAAAAGAACAAGGAAGGAAGGAAAGCTGAGAACCATGGCGTTAGTGGAGTAAGGGAAGACGGGTCCCAGAGACACCAATCTGAGACAGAGAAGTGGTCAAGTGTACTTGTAGCCTAACTGGCTGATCCCTCTCCCAGGGAAGGCTGATCTGGTGTCAAGGGACTATTGCAGGGTAAGGGTCTAGAGGGCATGCAATGCATATATAAGGAAAAAGCCATGAGGTGAGGTTAGAGAGACATGGAAAACACTAGAAATGGCAGACTCATCTAAGCAGGTAGAGGTTGATTGCTTTGCTGATTGTGTATTTGCTTAGACAAGATATGCCCAGTAAAACTTGTGTATGGGCATAGAGAGGTGGATAAGAAATGTATTATCAATAAGATAACCACGTGGGTCTTCCTTTTGTCCCCGAAAAGATATGGCCAACCCTAAAAGGTAGGCAGGCTAAGATTATGCCAGGTGCTAGCAGCAAAGGTATTGAGATCAGACAGGAAGGAATAAGTCTAAATCCCAGCTCTACTGCCAAATTATGAAATAGGCATGAAAATACCTTTCAGCATGATTGAGACGACTATCTGAAATAATGTATGTAAAATATTTAGCCCATTGCCAGGATTTCAAAGAATGGAGCTGTTATTTTACACAGTTTGTATGTTTTCTATGTAGCACAGTACTGGGCCCTCAAGAAACTTAGAAATATTCCTTGGCATGACTTCTCTTGGTTTGCAAGTGCACTGGAAGTTTAAATTAATCTTTTGCAAGTATAAGGCACACGAAGAGTTATCACCGGTTGGTATTGAAGGAGATAGTCATTTGTCAGTAATATTGACCCAAGGAAAACCAGTCAGGTGTAAAGAGGCATCACTTTGAATTGATGTGACAAATGAAGCTCCATCATTTGAATGAGGAGACAGTAATAGGGTCACTGGATCTTGTGGGCCTAATCTGACACATAGTTAAATAGTCATTGCAATCCCAATACACAAGATTCCTTAGTCATCTGTACAGTTAGGAGTTGGGGATATGGGTCGCTGCTAAGAGTGGAGGTAAAATTTGTGCACCTCGGGCATGAAAACCTGAAATAGAATGACTACTTAGAAACAAACTGAAGGATTTGAAAAAGGCAGTAAATAGGTATCAATGTCCCAACAAAAATATTAGTACACTTAAAACTATTTCTTTGAATATATACATCACTTATCTGTTAAAATGATTCTCTGATAAACCTTAAGTGTCCATCTCTGAAAGCCAGCAAATCTTATTTAAATTTAACCAACAGCAGGCAAAATTTTGACAAGCTTCTATTCTTCCTTCAGCATTCAAGCTTATGTTTAATTCAGTGTTTCATCATTTGCAATGAAATAAATTTCTTCATGCTATGAAAAATTTACAAAATGTGAAGCAAAGGGAGTGTATTTCAGGTACACAATGATATTAGCTGCTCAAAAAAAATTGTTCATGTAAGGCATGAACTTACACTTGTGTATTGAAGAGGGAGATAGGAGATAATATTAGAAGCTAAAGAAACAGAAAAGTGTATATTCAATTTCCAGAACCCCATATACAAATTGGAGTCTCACTGTCTGCCCAGCATTGTTCTAGAGACTGTGTAGATAGTGCACCTCCAATCTGCTGGTTTCCCCTGCCTCCTTTCTCTCACCCGCAATTCTGCCACAGTAATATGAATAAAATGAATATTTATGAAATTAATATGTAGTTCTAACACCGAATTTTAACTTCTTAAGGTCCCTCTCCTTTCTTCTCCTTCTCCTCTTTGTCCTCCCTCTCCCCCTCTCTCCCACCCCTTGCAGCAGCAGGAAGCTGTGAACTCTGGGAGAAGTTCAGCTGTAGTCAGCTCCACCACCATCAGTAGTGAATGCTCTCCTGGCTTCATTAACACCACCTCGTTTCTGTTCTTACAGTCCTAGGAACTTCCCATAGTTTCTAATCTCAGTATTACTTCCTCTTCCCTTTTACTTTCTCAACTCTTCAAGCACTTTGGAAACATGTTCTATCAAAGTAGCTCTATTCGAAATACACAGTGTGGTTTCTATTTTTCTCGTTGGACCCAGATTAACTCAAGGTCTTATTAGCCCATGAGTATACATGAAGTCAGAGTAGCAATCATAGCACAAAATATGTCTTTCCTATCATCTACTCATGCAGATCTTCGCCACCTGCCACATTTCTCTCACTCAAGTGTAATGAGGGTCAATAGGTAGATCTCCTGTGTGCCAATTTGGTTGAGCAGAACCACTACATTGCTTAGTGTTCTGGGCGTCTGCCACCTTCTATCATGCCTCCCAGTCCCCATCATTGCTCTGTTGCAGTGTTCCTGGGTACTGCCACTCGTGCCAAAGCACTGCCATATGCTCCTCTGCATACAACATCATGCCTTTTCACATGGGAACAAAGCAACATTACTTGTGTCGCTGGAAATCAGACTCCCTCACAAAAATAACTCCTTCAACTCTGGTCTAAAACCCCAAGTTGGCATAGAGGAAGTGATAATTGAGGGTGCTGAGCGAGACCTGTGGGGCACCTAGCTAAATCTCAGTCTATCGTTCAGTGAGATATGGTTGCATGGTCATCTCTCCAGAAATGAGTAGCTGAGAGGGAGGCCATGTGATGGGGTCTCAGAGGTGATGATCTCAGGTAGCCTAGGGGTGGACGAGGGCAGTGGCACTGAGAAATGACAGGTGCATGTTTTTAAACAAATAATATATAAATGAATTGAATTTTAAAATGCACCCCCACACCCCCAGAGTTATTCTTCATTAAACACTTTGGAACTCTTCATTGAGCTCCAGCAAGAGTTATTCCTGACCTCATGTGGCACCAAGGTAGCCACCAGGCCTTCCTGCTTGGAGAGATAAGGATGTGTGGTGCAGAGATTCAATTTCAGGGAAAAAAAGAATTAACAAAATTTTTTCTCTAACCAATAAGAATTTGTGAGAAATCAAAATGTCAACAATTATGTTTGAAAACAGTTTTTGCCAGAAAGTTTTTTATTGAGATATATTTTATATACAATAAATGTACTCATTTTCAGTATAGAGTTCAATGAACTTTGGCAAATGCATATAGAACAGTGGAATCACCTCCAAAAGTTCCTTCATTCCCTTCCCAGTAATTCTCCCTCAGTATAACAACTAGTCTGATTTCCTTCACTTTATATTAGGTTTTCCTGGCTTAGAATTTCATACACATGAAAAAATACAGTATTTCTCTTTTGTGTCTGGCTTCTTTCACCCAACCTTATGTTTATAAGATTCATAAACAGAGAAAGTAGTTTGTTCTCTTTCATTGTTAGGAGTATTCCATGATCCCATTGTTGTGTGTCTTTGTCAGTTCTCAATTAGACACCTGGGCTATTCCCAGTTTTTTTTGCTATTATGCATAAAACTAATATAAAAAGTGAAAAGAAATAAAAAAGAAAAGCCCTATATTAGAGTACAAGCTACGCTGATAGGACGAAACAATCCCAATACATCGTGGCTTCTGCATGATAGAAGCTTATTTCTGCTGATGTATATTCTAGAAGTGAAGAGCCCAGGGCTGAGGGTGGCTTTGTTCCCCCCAGGTTGATGGACTAGCTCTGCCATCCTCAAAACATGACTTTGATCTTTATATCTGAGGTGGCCATCCAATCATTGCCATTTCCCAGACAAAGGAAAAAGGAAGAGAGTATCCAAAATAAGAAGCTTTGCTTAAGAAAGTGACTGGAGGTTATATTATGGACATCACAGCTGCATATATCCCATTAGCTGGAACTAATTCATGTGTCTACTCCTATTACAGCAGAGGCTGGGAAATTTGTCTCCAGCTGGACAACTAAATGCCCAGTTAAAAGTTTGGGGCTCAGGGAACACATGCAGATATGTGGGTTGTGGTCTGAAAAAGCGTGCCCTGCTGATAAGCTAGGGGAGCTGATATCCAACCCATGCTCTGCTCATCAAGACAGTGAGTCCCAGTCTATCTTCTTCACGCAAAACTTTGACAAGTCCTGTGTCCACAGAGCTGTCTCTGCCCCAAGGGCAACCTTTTTCTGATTTGTGCAAGGTAACTCTTTAGGCTAAGTGGCAGTTCTGGAAACTCCTAATAGAAGATATTAACAGCCCATACCAGAGACTCTCTCTCTGTAGGGTTCATATCCAGTTCTTGGGACTGGGCAAAATAGGAAGAAGTTAGGAATAAACACCATCCTTTGTTTTGCAGCTTTCTCTCTCTCCTATGTGAGTGCCACACCAAAATCTTCCCGTTTCAACCTAAGATAGAAGCTTGGCTAAAAATTAGCAGGGGCGCCTGGGTGGCTCAGTCAGTTAAACATCCAACTTTGGCTCAGGTCATGATGTCCTGTTCATTTGGGTTCGAGTCCTGCATCAGGCTCTGTGCTGACATCTTAGAGTCTGGAGACTGCTTTGGATTCTGTGTCTCCTTTTCTCTCTGCCCCACCCCTGCTCATGTTCTGTTTCTCTCTCTCTCAAATAAATGCACATTAAAATTTTTTAAATTACTTTTTGCAAATTGAGTACCTCTGATATCTTCCCCGCTATTTCATTCATATCGTTTATCCTCACTATATATTACATATAAGGAAACTGAGACTCAGAGATTTTGGGTAAGTTAACTAGGAGCATATAGCTAGTAGGCAATTAGATATGAATTTGGTCCCAGGTCTATCTGACTCAAAAGCCATTGCTTATTTTATTATACTGCCTATTAAGTTACAAGCACTGGTACCTTGTGATAAAAAATGAACTACTTGTAATATGAACCTTTTTAATAGAGAGGTTTCAGGAAACAGGACATCACCAGGGCCACACTGTCATTGTGGTTTACACTTCCCATGAACTCTTTCCAATAAACATTTCATTTAAATTTAATAAAGTAGTTAATAAAGCCATAAAGGTTAATTACTAGTTAAGGGAAAAATATGACTTCACTTTGGTGAACATGTGAAAAATGAATCAACTTCGTTTTGCAGTTAACCCAGGATTATACAGGCAATAAAGCATGATTATGGATTTAACATGTTAATTCCCAGTAGATTTAATAGCGGTGCTATGAAGTACATGACCAATCGCTAACCCATCTGACAAGACTTCAGACAGCACTAATCAAGATTAAATCACTTGGCCCACATGTGGATGCAATATATCTTTCAAGATGAAATGACTATAATTTGTCATCATGGAGTTATTATAAATGCCGATAGGATGAAAAGTGGAGAAGGGAAAGTGGGGAACGCAATCTATGATCTCAATCTGACACCTCACTTTGGTAGCCATTTTTTGAAAAAAATAACCTTTAATTTTTTTCATAGCTTAAAGATTCTCTCTAGGGATGGCTCTAGTGGTTCATGATTTACTGATAATTTGTAGAATAAAGCAAAACATCCACATCCCTTGAAATATTTTGCCTTTCCAAAAATAGACCATTGGCAGAGTCAGCTCTTTGTAGCACTAATATCCTACATTCAACATCTCTTTCTGTTTCATCAGTGTTGCTTTAGTTCTTGAGAAACAGAATCCTAAATAACAGTATATTTTGTTAATCACGGATTGTACTACCTGGTTACCATAAAGGAAAAATGGTACGTTGTTTTCATTACTTGAAGATTAGCAATAGGGATCTGAAAATGATGGGCCCTGGGCCAAATCTAGCCCACCAACTATTTTTGTATATGAAGTTTTATTGGTACTTAGCCACACTCTTTCAATTATATAACATCTTTGGTTGCTTTCATGCTACAATGACAGAAATAACTAGTTGTTACAGAGACCATATTCTTACAAAGCCTAAACTATTTGCTGTCTGAAACATGGTTATTTTTAGGGCCATCTGTTTCTCCCATTCATATCATGCATTTTAGACCTTGGTTCCCAATTTCCTTAAAGTCTCACATCAAAACTTCTCCCTCATAGTAGTGAGAATTAAATATAGGAACATGTGTTCTAATGAACAACGGGTGCTTAAAAATATGAATTCATTGCTCCTTGTCCAACATGTTGCTGTTGTTTTAACAGGAGACAGTACGGTGTGATGGTTAAGAGCATGGACATTGGCTTCATACTGTTTGGAGTGAGAGCCAGCTCTCCCACTATTATCTGTATAACCTTGGGCAAGTACCTTAAGTCCTCTGTGCCTCAGTTTTTTTATCTGTAAAATAAGGATTGTAATAATATAACTTCCTCAAAGAGTTCTTTGTACAATTAAAAAAGGTAACACAAACAATAGGTTTAGCATAGTTCTTGGCACACAGTAAGCACCACACTAGTGTTAGCCACCACCACCACCATCAGTCATCATTATTATTATCATCATCACCATTAAAAGAGCTTAGATCATGCTGGAAAGAATTAGTCCATTTCCTACTGATTGAACAAGTGGTGTAGGAATTGTTAAATCTAAACAGCCCTGTGTTCAGCCCTGTGTTCGATCAAACTCTATGATCATCTACTTTTTAAAATCACAAATAATTTAGCTTTCCTGCATTAGTTTCCACATTATGCAGTATAGGTTAAAAGAAAGACCTCATCAGTGAGTTGAGGATTAAACCAGCTAATATTTATGAAGGCTTCTGAAACTGTCCCCAGCACATTGTATGTACTCAATAATTGATAGTTTTCTCCTCTGCCTTTCTGTTCCCTTTTTGGTAGCCTGACCCTCCTGATTGTCTCCTACTTCCTGATTACTCATGCTCTAAACTCCAGTGATGCTCATCACATCACAATTGCCCATTTGCCTTCCTCTATTCTCTGCCTCTTCAATTCTTGTGTCCACACACCAACCTGTGTCATTTCATATGCCAAGTTTTTAACAACAATAATGATAATAAATATTAGCAAACAGCAAATATATAAAGTTTTATATTTATATGGCATTATTGCCAGGTATTGTTTCAAGCACCTTACAAAAATTGACTCCTCATAACAACCCTTTGAACTAGGTACTATTATCCTCGTTTATATATGATGAAGTTGAGTAACAGATGTTTTAAATAACTTGCCCGAGTTCACACAGCTCGTAAGTATAGAACAAGGATTTGAATCCAGACAGCCTGACCCTGGAGTCTATGCTTTTTACCATGATGCTATAGTGCCTCCTAAAATGATTTCAGAATCATTTCATTTTGTTAAATCAATGTGCTCTAGTTAAATTTGTGTTTCCTAAAGCTTTCTTTGATCAGAGTTTGAGACTAATGGAGTTCATAAACATATTCTACCAATGCATTTCTGCCTGTGAATTTACATTCATGTATGTTCCCTGTATAGAATGGTCCATCTGCTTGTTATACATGTAATGTTAAAGTCACATAGTCTCTCTCTCTGTGTGTCTCCCTCTCTCTTTTGAAAGTTTGGGTAAAATCATAATTTCCAGATGGAGTTCAGCCCTACAACTGTTATTTTCAAGAAATGTTTCTCGAACTAATATACATATTAATTACTGAGGATAATATTAAAATGCAGATTCAGATTCAAGTTGGAGGCTGAGACTCTGAATTTCTATCAAGTAACAAGTGTCATTTTTTAAAGTTTATTTTGCAAGAGAGAGAGCACAAGTAGGGGAGGGGCAGAGAGAGAGAGAGGGAGAGAGGGAAAATCTCAAGCAGGCTCCATGCTGTCAGAGCAGAGTCCAATGCAGGGCTCAATCTCACGAATCATGAGCCAAAACCAAGAGTTGTACACTTAACTGATTGAGCCACCCAGGTGCCCCTGAAAGTGTCATCTTAATACAGTACATAGAGAATTTCATATTAATACACAATGATTACATAAGGGCATCCTTTAGAGTCTCCTTGGTTGGGCACAGTTGACTTTTAGGTTTAATAGAGAAAAGTGATTAGAATAGATCACACTGGACTTCATGGCAGGGATCCTTTTTGAGTCACTGTTTCCTCAAGATGGCTCTTACAACCAATGACCTACTTAAATAAAACTTTGTTTTGTACCCTTTATCATTAATTAATTCATTTAGCACTCATTAAGTACCCATTACGTGCCATGCTGCTTCTTTTCTTGAAGAAGGTCTCTTTCTTGGGTCAGGGGAAGGGGGTGGGGTGGACCCAGACATGCATGATAAAAAGTCAAAATAAGTATTTTTGATGTTCCAATAGAAGTTTGTATGGGGATACAAAGGAAATTGTTCATTTGTAATAGCTTGATATTTGGGAAAATAATCAAGTTAGGCTTCAAAGAATTATCCCTTGAATGGATTCTAGAAAGTAAGTATTATCTAAGAAAACAGTGAAACAAAGAATATTCTAAGCTAAGAACTCATGAAGAAGACAGTGGCTTGGCCTAACTGCCAAACCAGCATTGTACTGGTATCATTGTATCTTGGGACTTTGGATCACATTTGAAAAAGAAAAAGCAAAGAACATGATGCAGTAGACAGTAGAAATTGAGAAAGCATTAAATAGTGAAGCAGGGGAGAAATTGATGATTGCCTTGCTTCAGCAATTAGGCTGTTGCGTCTGTTCTTTGCTTGTTTTAACATCCAAGCACTATATTTCTGCTGACGCATAGCACCTTATTCTTCTGAGTTCTCAGTAAGTAAGTATATATGCAGAATCCTTATATTTCAAAATGTTTTTGTCTAGTAGTTGGTATATAAAAGTAACATTTATAATATATTTGCTTGTTCTGAAACCTAACATAAAAAAATATGCCTGCCAACTCCCTAAACAGCGTTATAATTGCACATTACTAAAACTGTTGAAGCTACCTGTGTTCAGATGCTTTATACAATAATAAATGATATATCAATGAAATAAATCTGCACATGGCAGCATTTCTAACCAGTGTCCTAAAATTTTACTTTGGGTCACTTAAACAATGTGATAAAATTTCTTGTATTTCTCTATATAATATTAGTAGCTCACTTTGAAATGACTGTTTAACTTAAATCCAAAAATCAAGATTAATAGGTTAGAAATGGAAAGAAATCTAGGAAACCCTCTAGCTGAATGTTGTAGGTCCAAATTATATTATAATCCAGTAAACAACTTAAAATCCACCATGGACCACAATAATGTGACAAAGAAGGCTAGGTGAATGTGAAAGAGGAGTCCAGTCAAAACCCCTGACAATAAAGAAGAAAAAGTTTCAGATGTATTGCAGTGACATCATTGTATGGAACATCAGATCAATGATTCAAAAAGTGATTGAATCAGTATCATTTAACTAAAGTTGGAAACCGAATTGCAGAGAAGTTAACTAACTTATCCAAGATCACACAGCTCAATAGTACCAGACCAATTATAGGAAAAATGTGTATTGAACACCTATTATATGCAAGACACTGGAATAAGTGTTGTGAAGGGAGTGCATTTGTATAAGGCAGGGAGGTTACCATCTATTTTATTGCTAAGAGATGATGTATGTAGATATAAGGATGTGTATATATGTCCTTGTGCATAATATGTATGTATGTGTTTGTGTGTTTTGTCTTTTAGGACAGAAAGATATAGGAATGGGTTGAGGCCAGATGGTAAAGGGTATGCAAAAGTAAAGAATTTGGACTTTATCCTCTCTGAAATAGGGAACCCCTGAAGAATTTTACGCAGGAAAATTAAACAAATGAATTTGTATATTAGAATAACTGTAGCAGTGTGGATGATGATCTAGAGAGACAGCGTGCACAGAAGCAGGGAAACCAGTTAGGAAGTTATACTAATGGTTCCAGTGAGCACTGTCACTGAGCACAAAGACTCCAGTGAGTCTTTCCTAAGCACTTGCTGTGAGGCTTGATCAATATACATTAATTAAAATATGCATAATAGAAAGATATAAGCGTTAACCCATTTTTTTTTAAATATTCACACCTGACAGTGACTCTCAAGTATCTTCAGACACCTCATTTCTCCTTACCTGCTTCTCATTAGATAGATGAAATGTACCTAAAGAAGTGTCAGACCAAAGAACATTAGAGTCAAGGACAGAGATGAAAACTGGCCCTGGGCTTCAGAGATTCAACTGACCCACATGCTATAGAAGACACCGTGTGAACTGAAGCATGTGTATTGAAAATCATTCAGCTGCCTTCTCCTTGCTGGCTGAGATGAACCCCATTAGCATCAAAAGGACAATTCAGGGTGAACTTGTAAAAGAGGAATTGCCTTTTATCCTTATAAATAAGTAAAGTGAACCCTTAATGCCTCACTCTGCACGATTATATTGGTATTCTGGATTTTGAATGAAAAAGTGCACTCAGTAGCAGAGAGGAGTAGGGATTAAGGGTCATAGGTACATTTGAGTTAGATTTGAAAGGCTCAGTCAAGCATGACAGGCTATATAAACACAAAGCATGGGCAGTTAAACCTATAGTTTGGCTCTCAGCTCTGTTGCTTGTTATGATAAAACTTTGAAACTTTTTTCTTCATTGAAAACATAGGCATAATTAAACCAAATTTATTCACTTGTTGTAAAGGTAAAATAACAGTGTTTGTGAATGTGTTCACCAAAGTGTGAAAGACAGGTGATAACTGAAAAAGACCACAACAACAAAAAAGTAAACAAGGTAAACTTGGTTTTAAGATCAGTAACTCTAGGGGCGCCTGGGTGGCGCAGTCGGTTAAGCGTCCGACTTCAGCCAGGTCACGATCTCGCGGTCCGTGAGTTCGAGCCCCGCGTCAGGCTCTGGGCTGATGGCTCGGAGCCTGGAGCCTGTTTCCCATTCTGTGTCTCCCTCTCTCTCTGCCCCTCCCCCGTTCATGCTCTGTCTCTCTCTGTCCCAAAAATAAATTAAAAAAAAAAAAATGTTGAAAAAAAAAAAAAGATCAGTAACTCTGAAGGTAAGGCCATCTGGGTTTCAATCCAGACTGAAGCACTTACTGGATTTGTGTCCTCCAGCAAGTAGCATCAGTAAACCTCAGTTTCCTTCATCCATAAAATGAAGATACAAATAATACCTGATAGAGTTTATGTATGTGTCATAAATAGTAAACTTTCAATATTAATTACTATTACTGTATTATCATGAATTTTTTTTCTTTTTCCCCATTCAAGAAAAGATGTTGCACATTTTATGATGTTTTTGGTTCATTAGCACATTTTTGTGACTCCTTAATTAATCTTGGAATCTTTGAGTCAAATGGGAATTTATAAAACATTCAATCAGATTTCCCACATTTTTGGGATCCAGCCAAGCATGAACACTTCTAAGGACGAGAGCTCCTTCCCTCCATTGGCCTCTTGAGCTACCATATGTCCATCCTGATAGGAACCATATGACCCCTCTAATAGGACAGGCTTTCTTTCATTAAAAAATATCACTTTCCTATATCTTCCTCCTTAAACCCAAATTCATTTTCTAAATAATCCAAAGAAATATACTTTCCTAGAGAATATATATTCATGTATTTGATAACCATTTTGGTTTTCCCTACCTGGAGAAATTCTCTACATCTTTGATCGCAGCCTAGTCATTAGCTCATAAGCACGCTTTTGACCACAATGACAATTTTATTTTCCTTTATAAACTGTTACTAAGTTGTAGTGACTTTAAACCACTGCAATTGATTTCCTGTTACTAATTTCAGGACTTTATGTATATTTCCCATGAGTTTTTACCATGAAAGGTTTAGCTCATTGTTTATAGTGTACTGCTCACTTGATGTAAGTGTGTTTATTTTTTTTTAAGTTTTATTTTTTTTAATGTTTATTTATTTATTTTTTTTTTAATATATGAAATTTACTGTCAAATTGGTTTCCATACAACACCCAGTGCTCATCCCAAAAGGTGCCCTCCTCAATACCCATCACCCACCCTCCCCTCCCTCCCACCCCCCATCAACCCTCAGTTTGTTCTCAGTTTTTAATAGTCTCTTATGCTTTGGCTCTCTCCCACTCTAACCTCTTTTTTTTGTTTTTCCTTCCCCTCCCCCATGGGTTTCTGTTAAGTTTCTCAAGATCCACATAAGAGTGAAACCATATGGTATCTATCTTTCTCTGTATGGCTTATTTCACTTAGCATCACACTCTCCAGTTCCATCCACGTTGCTACAAAAGGCCATATTTCATTTTTTCTCATTGCCACGTAGTATTCCATTGTGTATATAGACCACAATTTCTTTATCCATTCATCAGTTGATGGACATTTAGGCTCTTTCCATAATTTGGCTATTGTTGAGAGTGCTGCTATAAACATTGGGGTACAAGTGTCCCTATGCATCAGTACTCCTGTATCCCTTGGATAAATTCCTAGCAGTGCTATTGCTGGGTCATAGGGTAGGTCTATTTTTAATTTTCTGAGGAACCTCCACACTGCTTTCCAGAGCGGCTGCACCAATTTGCATTCCCACCAACAATGCAAG
This sequence comes from Neofelis nebulosa, assembly GCF_028018385.1. Lineage (NCBI taxonomy): Eukaryota > Metazoa > Chordata > Mammalia > Carnivora > Felidae > Neofelis > Neofelis nebulosa. The sequence continues at coordinate 29,141,583 of NC_080793.1, forward strand.
AGGGTTCCCGTTTCTCCACATCCTCTCCAGCATCTATAGTCTCCTGATTTCTTCATTTTGGCCACTCTGACTGGCGTGAGGTGATATCTGTATGCTGAAAACTATAGAAAGCTTATGAAGGAAACTGAAGAAGATATAAAGAAATGGAAAGACATTCCTTGCTCATGGATTGGAAGAATAAATATTGTCAAAATGTCAATACTACCCAAAGCTATCTACACATTCAATGCAATCCCAATCAAAATTGCACCAGCATTCTTCTCAAAACTAGAATAAGTAATCCTAAAGTTCATATGGAACCACAAAAGGCCCCGAATAGCCAAAGTAATTTTGAAGAAGAAGACCAAGGCAGGAGCCATCACAATCCCAGACTTTAGCCTCTACTACAAAGCTGTCATCATCAAGACAGCATGGTATTGGCACAAAAACAGACACATAGACCAATGGAATAGAATAGAAACCCCAGAACTAGACCCACAAACGTATGGCCAACTCATCTTTGACAAAGCAGGAAAGAACATCCAATGGAAAAAAGACAGTCTCTTTAACAAATGGTGCTGGGAGAACTGGACAGCAACATGCAGAAGGTTGAAACTAGACCACTTTCTCACACCATGCACAAAAATAAACTCAAAATGGATAAAGGACCTGAATGTGAGACAGGAAACCATCAAAACCTTAGAGGAGAAAGGAGGAAAAGACCTCTCTGACCTCAGCCATAGCAATCTCTTACTCGATGAAAGTGTGTTAAAAAAAAAAAAAAAAGAGGGGCGCTTGGGTGGCTCAGGGGGTTGAGAGTCTGACTCTTGATTTCTGTTCAGGTCATGGTCCCAGGGTCATGGGATCAAACCCCACATTGGGCTCTGTGCTGAGACTAGAGCCTACTTGAGATTCTCTCTCTCTCTCTCTCTCTCTCTCTCTCTCTCTCTCTCTCTCTCTTTCTCTTTCTCTCTTTCTCTCTCTCTCTCTCTTTCTCTCTCCCTTCCTCCCTCCCTTCCTCCCTCCTTCCCACGCTTCTCTTCTCACTCATGCTTGCTCTCTCTCTCCCTCTCTCAATACATAGATATAGATATAGGGTGTGTATATATGCATGTGTGTGTATATATATGATACATGTATGTGTGTGTATATATATGCACATACATATATATTTATTATATATAATTATGTATAGTTATATATAAATATGAATATATATAAATATATATAAATTTTAAATATATATATAAATTTTGAATGTACTGGAACACATTTATATCCATTAAACAGGTTTTCTAAGATTTCTGCAAGAACATCTCGATTATTTTTAAAGGGGAGTTATTAGCACAAAATGTTATTTTTTTAATTTGAAGTTTGAGTCCTGTGCTACATTTAGGTGCTTTATAACTACTGTGGACCCAGAGAAGCCAGAGTTCATTCCTGTTTACAACTTGGGATCAGCCTCACTTCTCACCGTCTCAGAATTTCCCAGTTACACTGAAGGGAGAGTGCTGGAAATTTTTATGTCTCTACTTTGTTTTCAAGTTGCTCATTTTTCTTCTTTTTTTTAAAACTAAAGTATAGTTGACAAACAATGTTACATTAGTTTTTTTTACGTTGCTCATTTTTCTTGATAGCATTTGCCAATATATTAACCTGCGAAACTGCTACTTATTTTTCAAAACAGTATTTACATATTACTTCTCCAAGAAACCTACAGAAATCTCCCCAAGGGAATCGTTGCTCCCTGACTCTTCTCTCCCAGACTGCCATTTGTCACTTCCCCATGAATTGCTTGATTGCAAGTAACTGGAACTCTCTATTTAATAAGATAGGCAGAGAGGAAATGTATTGATTCACAAAACCTAAAGAGGGTCAAAAAATAAAATCATGTGAAGAACAAGAGGACAACTCAAGTTCTAGAAGATCCAGTTCCTGACTCCAAGACTCTCTCCTCATGACTTGTCTTGTTTTCCTTTGTTAGCTTTCTACTCTTAGTTCAAACTGGTTTTCTTCACAAATTGAGAAATATAGCTCTTAATAGCAATCCAAGCTTTAAAGCTTTTACTATCTGCCACTGGGAGGGGAGAAGAATAACTCTCTTCATCAGAAGCAGTTGAAAAATCTCACGGGAGTACTATGACTTGACCACCACTGGACTCATCAATTGTGTGGCCAGAGGGGCAAAAATACTATGATTAGCTTGGCTTTGGTATAGTTACCATTACTGGACCAGTTTACAATGGGTAGGGAATCAGCTACCTAAACATATGGCAGCCTTTAATGAAGATAATGAAGGCACAGTTTTCAGGGTAGGAAAATAGGAAGGTAGTGCCAAGTATCCCAAAGATGTTTATTGTTTTCTATTTATTTGTAGCTGTTTTTACAACTAGATGGTGAGATTCTTGAAGGCAATGACTATGTCTTAAGATAGTGACCATTTCTCCTTATTTTCTATGAATTGCAAAATGCATTAGGTTTGGAATATGTATATATATATATATATGTATATTTTGTTATATAGATGTATATGTAACACTTAAAATATATATACATATATATTTCTTTAAAAATGAAAAAAATATATAGGTATCTTTAAAAAATAACACTTGTGTTTGGTAATACTTAACATGCATACCTTGTGTTAAGTAATATATACTCCTACCATTAGTATAGTCTTTGTGGTGTTTGCAGCTTTTGGCAGATAATCTTCATAGTTAAATCTGGAAACTAAAATATAAGCTAAATATTTTAAGAATTCAGTTCATGAGAAAAAAAGACTGAAATAATATTTAGATATATGGCCAATTTAATAATATGCATTTGTCTCTATAAAAAGCCTTAAATTTAATTCAGCAGGCTTTTAGTTCCGGTTACAAAGTGATGGGAAGAATCTTTTCCAGATTATATTCATATTTTCAAAGATTCTTGGTGGCTAGTTGAATAGACTGTTTGCCTTTCAAAACAATTTGCACCCATCTGTTTCTAATACTTTGTCTCCTTTACGTTCATTCATGGCCAGGTGACGTTTCTGAAGGCTTGAATTCTTTTTCTTTTGGATTGGCTTCCTGCAAGAAGGTGCACACTCAGAAAGACTACTCCTTTGCCTTATATCATTCAGATCCCTCACTTCACTGACTTCCTTTGTGGTTCTTATATCTGGACACTGGCATTTGTTTTTTCTGTGTGTAACTGCTCTAGTTTTGCCAGCTCTAGGAAATGCAGTTTTTTGCTTCATCTCTTGTTTACTTGGAGACCTGTGTTTCTCAATCTGTAGGCATATGAAACTGTTACAGGGGCTTTCAGCTTCAGAAGTACTCTCACATTTAGAAGAACACTTGGGTCTCTTCCCAGCAGTTGAAGGACATTTCACATGTTGAACTGTGGTTGAAGATGGTCTCCCATAGTTTGATTCATAACTATGCACATTCTTCACTTTTGAACACATACAGCATATATTTTGAGTGAAGCATTCACTTCTGTTACTTCCTTTCAGAGAGGGATTACTTGATTCTCTGCTTAAAGATCTCTTTGTAAGCCCAACACACCAAGATTTGGATCTGTGAGTATTGGACTGTGATTGTCTTTGGACTCTTCTACTGAAATGTGAACCAGCTTCTGTAAATTGGGAGGACTGTTTGCCCTTCAACCTCTTCTTTTTGAAAGATCTCAGCTTCCTACTGTTTCTCTTAGAAGAAAGGGCAGTTTCTGAAATGCAACTCCAAGAGGGGTCCCTCTTTCTAGATTTGTAACTTAACAAGGATCTTTCTCTCGGCAATCTTCTTTGAAAAATCTTTGGTGGTGAATCTGAGTGTTTATTCTTTTCTGCTTCTTTTTCCTGGAAATGGATCTGCTGGTCCGGGCTCAAAATCCTTCCTTCTTTTAGACTGCACTGACATGACTGCCCCTGATTAAAAATTTCCAGGGAACTGAAGGTATGTGCAGTTGTGTCACTCTTTCCCAGATCCTGGACATTACCAGAAATCAACTTTATCCCTTCCATTTTCCTCTCTTGAACTTTTTTTTTGCAATTCAGTAAGCCTGGGCCCATTTCCCTTGGTGTAGGGCAATCCAAGATTATATTGTTAGTAGAAGTTGTACCTTTGTGATCACCTGATTCTGGTTTGTCTTCAACCCAAGCATGGGTTTTGCTTGCTGTTTTTTGATGGAGTAATGGGATTTCCAATTTCTTCAAGGAAGAGTTACCATTTGGAAACTGTCTCAAGCCTGACAGAGGCTTCTGCTCATTATTCCATTGGCCCCGGGTGTTTCTATGTTGAGATGCCAGTAGAGCCTGATCCTTAGACAAAGGCAAAACAGAAGCTGATGCTATGGACTTCTTATTTACCCTTGGTGAAACAGAAGGACATTGATAGATGGCTCGTTGGTCATAGGTCTCCATGTTATAAGGTGAATGAACAAAACTGATAAACTCATGCAGGAAATGGTGGGTGTGTTGTTGTAGATAAGGTTCCAGGAGATGAATGAAGGACTCACTGTCCAGATCATATTCTGTCATGTGTTGGAGAATGGTGGTTAGAATATTCTTCACTGTATAGCCATAGTCTCCATAAACAGCTGTTAATTCCCGTTTCAGCCAGGGGACCAGTCGGTGTAGACAACCAGGGTTTCTCTTGAAATAATTAGCTGATAAGTGCTTTTCAAGTCTGTGGCCTTGGACATATGTCACCCAAATTCCAGAATAATACAAAGCTCTTCTGAACTTCATTACCACTTGATCTCTAAAGTGGCCTACGGACATGGAGTTTGGCTGGAACTTCCCGCTATCCCCAAACTCCCTCAGTAAATCTTGGACAGTCAATTCTCTGAATGGTCTGATTTTCCTTGTAATGCCCTCAGGGTTCAGACCGAGATGATCCACATAGCTTTCCTCCTCCGAGGGAAGAAACCCTGAGTCTTTGGTGTCATTCTCTGGCCTGGTGGAAAAACACTGAGAAGCAAAGCAATGCACACCAGAACAAAACACGGATTTTTTTCTTGATCTTGGGTAAAAAGAGTCATTACTACTCTTGCTGAAACAGGGATTCCAATCAGACTCATTTTGAGTACTCTCCAAGCAGTTAGGACAATCACAGTCAGATGAGAAATCAAATGGCATTGTCCTGAAAAGATTATATTTCAGTTGTATATGAGAAAAATTGGTTCAAATCAATTCCTCATTTGGCATGAAAAATGCCTATTAAAAATATTTCTGTAATATGGTTTGTCTCTCCATGGAATAAATTCTAGAACAAGGTTAAGAAACAAACTATTCCTTGAAATTAGTAATAATATGCTCAATAAAACCCAACATGGAAAGGCAATGAGGATTAAGGCACACTGACTTTTTCTTTCTCACTCAAATTAATTGTTGCATGCTGAAAAGCAAGTTGGAAATAAATATCAAAATTTAAGTATTATATTTTTTAATGGTAATTATAACTAGAGATTTAATCTAGATATACAATCTGCAAATATATACATGTTGACCAATAACAAAAATAAAAATAATATAAATATTCATTAATAGGAAAGTTGTTAAATAAATACTGTTTTATCCATAGTATTATGTAGCCATTTAAAAAAGTTAAACTCATAAGTACTAATATGAGACTATGGCTGAATCTATTGTTAAATGAAAATGTTTATGTAGAAGTATTTTAGACTTTTATAAAATCTTAGAGAGTAATCATTTCTGGCAGTATTGTGAAACTTGAAAAACTGTCTCACTAAGAATAATAAAATAATGTAAGCCATTAATTGTAAATATAGCTGACCATAAATATATCTAAGTTGATATATCTAATATATAACCATAAATACACCTAAGTTGAGGAAATTAGTAAAATTCTGAGAGGCAAAAGAAATAAATAAAAATAGGAATCCAGAGAGGGAAGTGAGTTCTGACCCCACGTACGTACCCATGGTGTCCTTGAGTTTCAATTCTGGTGGTTGAAACTGAGAGCTACAGATGACAGAAGACTAAGAATGGATTCTGTCCAAAGGCGAATGTCTAATAGGAAGCCTCTGCATAAATCTGTCTACATTCTTACTGAGAAGGTGAGTTAAAAAAAAAAAAAGAGTACCCCCATGAGAGTCAGCAGGAAATTTTAGCTGAGATTTTATAACAAGAAATAATTAAGTATGTCTGCAGACTAAATTCAAACAATAAGTTTTCCTACAAACCTCAAAGAGATGATTTATTTTGAAGATGGTAGTGATGCCAAGCAACTGGCAGAGGAAAACACACATTCTCCCTGTAGGAGTACAACTTACATGTCTCATGACAAATTTCCCCTAAATGAGTGTACAACCAAAAATCACTAAAAACCAAGAAATAAGCCATTTAAGCATGAATCGACAGAAATAACAGGGAGCAAATTTGGCTCCTAAGAGAATCAGAAAATGAGTACACAAGGTGTGCATAACTCTCATCCTTTCTCATGAGGCTTCAAGCTATGCTTTCCAAATATAATGCTTTCACTAAGTCTTCATTGATCTTGAAAAGCAAAAATAGCAGAAATTACATTATTTAGCAGATTTACCTCCTGGAGGATCTGGAGGTGTCCACACTCACTGAACCTTAGCTGCTGTTTTGTTTGCCTTAGAGACAGAATTTAGAACACTAGGCAAATTCTGCTGTGGACTGGGGAGAGACAGCTCCAAATTTTCCATAGAGATTGGCATCTTATATTTCCCAGAAATGTCCCAAGTGAAATTAAGATGAAAGCCCTGAATAAGATAGGTCTCAGATCCATGACTTAGAGATTGCCAAGAAATCTTTAATTTTCTAATATATTTTCTAATCAGAGCCAACACTGTAATGAGTGGTCTGACTCAGAAGAGAGCAGGAGCAGTAAGTGGAATATAAGTTTTCTTAATGAATAAATTCTTCAAAAGAATAGATACCTGTCTTATATTAATATTTAGATTTAAATTATTTAGTCAGAAAGTGGTCCCTTTCCCTTTAAATGCAAGATGCAAATAAACTATTAGCATGTTTGCAATGTGATTAACCAACCTTTTGGTTGTTTGTGTACAAAATTTTGGGACCAAAATTATAAAAATGTATTATTAGGGGGGGAACCTTTAATTTGTAAATACTAACTACCAGTTAATACAGGCAACACAACTGGAAGGTCACTCAAAAAAATTTTTTTTCTTCTCTCAGATATAGGATAAAAACAATTTAGCTCTTGAGACATCTGAGGGGCTTAATGAGCTACTTTGTGTTAGTGCTTGATACCTAATAGCAGTTCAACAGAACCCTCATTTTAGTGTTATTTTGAGTAGATTTCATTACATATTCCCAAGACAGTATCTCACCTTTTTAAAACATGTTTTCTGTGATTTTTTAATCCAAAATAAATACCATTTCTGATACTCTGATAAGTATAGGGCAATAAAGAACCCTATAGCCTCATAATCCTCGTATCTATGTCAGAATTATCTAGATGAAAGAACACTACAGACGAGTTCTTGTTCTACTATTACTGTGGACAAGTTCACATATGTTCCCTGAGTCTTTATTTGTCTATAAAAGTCTTGTCTATAAAATAAGGTTTATAGAAAGACTCAAGTGAAATAATAGATGTGAAAAGTACTTTGTAAAATATAACACTTATTAGTAACAAAATTTCCTCAAAAGATAATCTCATCTATACATCATGCTTTGCACAGTAAAAGAAGAAAATAATAATCTGTTGAAAGGAAGAGAGAAGAACTAATGAAGCATAAGAGGGGTAAGGGAAGAAGGAAGACCATAGTAGAGAGTCATTCAAGTTTCTTTTTTGATGTTTATATTTTAATCTATCTCTCCATTATTCTGCCATCAATGTCTCCCTTTCCTTTTCTTCTTATTTTTACCTCCTCAGTTCCTAAATACATACTGAGAATTCTCAAACAGCTTCGAAAGGAAGATTGTTGGGAAAGGGATACATTGGCATCTATAGTGAGAGTATTTTAGATTTAGAAAGATATTAAATTGACAATGGTAGGATAATGCTGTTGGGGAGGAAAATTTTTATTTTACCCTTTAAGCTTCTTCTGGCCAGTCTAAGAATTAAATTGACATCAAACATTAACAAAAGAAAATCAAATTTAATAATGTACATACAGGGGATCCACATAAACATGAGAGATTCCAAAAGCAGGTAAGATGAGGTATATATATTATTCTGGACTCAGGAATAGGGGTAGGAGTCTGGGGCTTCAAAATGAAGGAATGCAATTCACAGAAAGAATGTAAGGAATAACTGTGGGGTAAACAAATGTTTGCTGGGCCATCCAGAAACAATGGGACATAGTGAGGACCTTGGCCAAAATGGGCCTTGCTAGGTTCCTCCCTGTCTACCATAACTAGTTCACATTATACTATAGTTATACCTGGTGATAGCTCCCCACCTGGAATAGGTCCTCTCTCTAAATTCTTTCAAGCAATTAGAAAGGAGGCCAAAAAGAAAAACTTAGTTTTCTGGGTTTTTTTTAAATTAGCCTAAAATAATTCCAATGCCAAAGAGACACATTTTAGGGTGGCAAATTTTTCTCCCCTATGATGCTGCACATTAAATCTGATCATGAGAAAAGCAAGATATAAGATCTTTTATTTTCCCACATGAGTCATGAGCTAGCCACTTGAAAGTGTTGCTCGTCAACGTGGATGGAACTGGAGAGTGTTATGCTAAGTGAAATAAGCCATACAGAGAAAGACAGATACCATATGTGTTCACTCTTATGTGGATCCTGAGAAATGTAACAAAAACCCATGGGGGAGGGGAAGGAAAAAAAAAAAAGAGGTTAGAGTGGGAGAGAGCCAAAGCATAAGAGACTATTAAAAACTGAGAACAAACTGAGGGTTGATGGGGGGTGGGAGGGAGGGCAGAGTGGGTGATGGGTATTGAGGAGGGCACCTTTTGGGATGAGCACTGTGTGTTGTATGGAAACCAATTTGACAGTAAATTTCATATATTAAAAAATAAAAAAAAAATAATAAAAAAATAAAAAAATAAAAAAATAATAAATGCTGCAACACACACACACACACACACACACACACACACACACACAAAAGTGTTGCTCGTCTAGCTCTAAGTTCCAATTTCTCCATCTAACTACTATTGGCCAGACAATTCTTTGTTCTATTCTGTAGAATGTTAAGTACTATTCCTGATCTCTCCCCGCTAGATGCCAGAATCACTCCCTACCCAAGTAGGACAAACAAAAATGTCTCAAGATTATCAAATGTTCTGTAGGGAGGCAAAATTGGTCCCTATGTTGAAAACTGCTCTCAAGTATAAATTTATTATCTTTTGAGATAGGGTCTTATTCACAGGAGCTAGATGCAGTTCTCTTACAAAGAAGTGCACTCTAGTACATACATTCATGAGAAGGATCAAGTGTAAATTAATTGAAAGAGCATAGTTTTTTTTTTTAATTTTTTTTTCAACGTTTTTAATTTATTTTTGGGACAGAGAGAGACAGAGCATGAACGGGGGAGGGGCAGAGAGAGAGGGACACACAGAATCGGAAACAGGCTCCAGGCTCCGAGCCATCAGCCCAGAGCCTGACGCGGGGCTCGAACTCACGGACCGCGAGATCGTGACCTGGCTGAAGGCGGACGCTTAACCGACTGCGCCACCCAGGCGCCCCGAAAGAGCATAGCTTTTGAAGCCACAAGAGCTGAGCTTGAATTTTGCATCACTTTAGATTTTTCATAAGCAACTCAGCTTCCCTTAGTTTTATTTACATAATCTACATTCTAGAGCATGGAAGCTTACTTCATAGCACTTACCATAATGAACATATTATATATACATTTATATGTCTATTTCCTCTCTGCTTTACTAGAATATAAGCTCCATACATAAAGAAGGATGAGGTCTTTGGTTTACTACACTACTGTCCCCTCATTACTTAGAACAAGTCTGGCACATTGAACAAACTCGTATGTATTTGTTGAATAACACAAAGTTCAGTCTCTACTATAGAGTAGATATCAAAACTTGTACTTACAGTCAACTGTCATTATTTGAGGTACTTATGGTTTATAAAGTCATCACAAACACTGAATTAGCAAAGTTTGAACCATTTCTCCCATGGGAAATATAGGGTTAGATTCCTTTGGGCCTCTAGTCACATTTTTATCAACAGAATAGTACATAATCTTATGTCTGTTTAAAGATATATATGGGGGTGCCTGGGTGGCTCAGTCGGTTAAGCGACCAGCTTCTGCTCAGGTCATGATTTCACAGGTCATGAGTTCAAGCCCTGCTTCAGACTCTGTGCTGACAGCTCAGAGCCTGGAGTCCACTTTTGGATTCTGTGTCTCCTTTTCTCTCTGCTCCTCTCCTGCTCATGCTCTGTCTCTGTCTCTCTCTCTCTCCTTCAAAAATAAATAAATATTCAAAAAAATTAAAAAAAGGATTTTGGTACAATCTGGCATAGAGTGCCATATGTATAATATATATGTAAGAAAGAGAGAAAGGGGCGCCTGGGTAGCTCAGTCGGTTAAGCGGCCGACTTCGGCTCAGGTCATGATCTCGCGGTCCATGAGTTCAAGCCCCGCGTCGGGCTCTGTGCTGACAGCTCAGAGCCTGGAGCCTGTTTCAGATTCTGTGTCTCCCTCTCTCTGACCCTCCCCTGTTCATGCTCTGTCTCTCCCTGTCTCAAAAATAAATAGTTAAAAAAAGATATATATAGTTGATTCATTAGCATTGAGCTCAGGGCAACAGCATTGTAACTCATGCCTGAATGATGCTAATCTAACACATGTATTTTCTTCATAAGGCATATTACAGTTTTCTTGCAATTAGGAAAACTAGACATTGTTTCAGTGGTATGCTTGGAGGTCATTTTAAAAAGCAAAATTGCTCTCCAAAAAGCACAAAAAAATGGCACTAAATAAACTGTGAAAAGGAAACTTGTTTGTACTATGAAAGCTGAAGCAAGAAGGCAGAGCATCATTTTGTTTGCCCTTAGCTGGGAATGTGTGAGTTGAGTAACTCAAATTTCCTACTGCTCTGCCCATATCTATGAATGACCATGAAAACACTGTGAACATTGATTTTGGAGTTACATATTTTAGACAGTAGGCAAACTCACAAATACAGAATCTACAAATAATAAAGATTGACTACATTTGTGGACAAAGTCAACTTCTAGAGTGACATACAACAGAATTCTAACTTAATTCTCTTAATTCACTGGGAGAATAATGAAAACTCATTACTTTTTTCCTCTTTGTATCTAACAGTAGAACAGGTCTTTCTCCAAGGCATTCCCTTCACCAACATACAAAGGGAACGGTGAGTAAAAATTTTGAGTGATTTTGTTATAGTTCTGTGTCCCTTATGGTCCTCATTTGCCACATATCTGGAAATTGCCCACCTGTCTTTCTGCTACTGATTTCTTGTTTAATTCCACTGTGGTCTGACAGCACAGTTTGTATGATTTTTTTTTTTAATTTGTTAAGGTGAATTTTACAAGACAGAGTGTAGTCTCTCTTGGTGAACATTCCATCTGAACTTGAGAAGAATGTGTATTCTGTTATTGTTGGATGAAGTATTCTATAAATGTCATTTAGATCAAGTTGATTGATAGTGTGGTTCAGGTCAACCGTATACTTACTGATTTTCTGCCTGATTTTTCATCATCAATTACCTAAACAATGGTGGTATTAAAGTATCTACCTATAATAGTGTATTTCTTTTTTTCACCTTTCTATAAATTTTTGTTTCATGTATTTTGATACTCTGTTATTAGGTTCATGTGTTGGAGCACTGACCCTTTTTTGTGTGTATATTAAAACATCTTAAGTTTCAATATTTTTTAAATGTTTATTTTTGAGAGAGAGAGAATGAGCAGGGGAGGGGCAGAGAGGGGGGAGGACAGAGGATCTGAAGCAGGCTTTGCACTGACAGCAATGAGTCCAATACAGGACTCAAACTAACAAACCAAGAGATCACGACCTCAACCCACTGAGCCACCCAGGTACCCCTTAAGTTTCAATCTTTTAAGTATGTCAAAATCAGAATTTATTATAAGTTTACTTTCCTGGCTTTAAAGGAAGATAAATTATAATATATACAAAATATACTTCTTAGCTTATCTCTCTTCAAAAGAGAATATTGTCATGTCCGACATTTTCTAATGATACAGAGACAGTACTAAATACTTTTAAACATTAACTCATTGAACATCTTTTTAAGGACTCCAATGTGAATAGTATTTTTTAATTTTAATTTTTAATTTTTAATTCCAGTTAGTTAACATATAGTGTTATATTAGTTTTAGGTGCAAATATAGTGATTCAACAATTCCATACATCACTCAGTGGTCATCACAAAAAGGAAACTACTTAATTCCTATCACCAATTTAACCCAACCTCCTCCCTACTCCCCTCTGGAGCAATTGGTTCATTCTCTATAATTAAAAGTCTTTTTTTCTCTCTCTCTCTTTCCCTTTGCTCATTTGTTTCTTAAATTTCACTGTGAGTGAAATAATATTGCATTTGTCTTTCTCTGACTTATTTGCTTAACATTATATTCTCTAGTTCCATTCATGTTATTGAAAAGGGCAAAATTTCATTTTTTATGGCTGAGTAGCATTCCATTGTGGGTGTATACCACATCTTCTTTATCCATTCATCAATCAGTGGGCACTTGGACTGGTTTCATATCTTGGCTATTGTAAATAATGCTGCTATGAATTAGCGTTTTTTATTCTTTTGGTAAATAACAAGTAGTGCGATTGCTGGATCATAAAGAAGTTCTATTTTTAACTTTTTGAAGAAACTCCATACTGTTTTACACAGTGGCTGCCCCAGTTTGCATTCCCACCAACAGTGCAAGAGAGTTCCTACTTCTCCTCATCCTCTGCCACACTTGTTGTTTCTTGTATTTTTTATTTTAGTCATTCTGACAGGTGAGATATCTCATTGTTGTTTTGATTTGCATTTTCCTGATAGTAAGTGATGATGAACATCTTTTAATGTGTCTGTTGGCTATCTGTATGTCTCCTTTTGGAAAATATCCGTGACTTCTGCCTATTTTTTAATTCAGTTATTTGGGGGTGTTGAGTTTTATCAGTTCTTTATACACTGTAGATACTAACCTTTTATTCAATATGCCATTTGTAAATATCTTCTTCGATTCAGCAGGTTGCCTTTTAGTTTTGTTGATTGTTTACATAATTGTGTAAAATGCTGATGGTATTTTGATAGCGATTGCATTAAATGTGTAGATTGCTTTGGGTAGTATAGGTATTTTAACAATATTGGTTCTTCCAGTTCATGAGTGTGAAATGTCTTTCCATTTCTTTGTGTCATCTTCAATTTCTTTCATCAGTGTTTTATAGTTCCTAGAGTACAGATATTTGACTTCTTTGGTTAAGTTTATTCCTAGGTATCTAATTATTTCTGACACATTTGTAAATGGGATGTTTAAAAATTTCTCTTTCTGCTGCTTCATATTGGTATATAGAAAGGCAGCAGATTTCTGTACATTGATTTTGTATTCTGACTTTACTGAATTCATTCATCAGTTTTGGCAGGTTTGTTTGGTGGATATTTCAAGTTTTCTGGATATAGTATCGTGTCATCTGCAAATAGCAAAATTTTACTTCTTCCTTGTTGATTTGGATGAGGTTTTATTTCTTTTTATTGTCTGATTGCTGTGGCTAGGGCTTCCAGTACTATGTTGAATAAAACTGATGAGAATATGGGATGCCTGGGTGGCTCAGGTCCGACTGAGCCTCAGGTCATGATCTCATGGCTCCAGAATTCAAGCCGGAATTAGGCTCTGTGCTGTGCTCTGTGCTCTGTGTTTCCCTCTCTCTCTGCCCCTCCCCTGTTTGCCCCATCTTTCAAAAATAAATAAACATTAAAAATTTGACAAAAAAAAAAAACTGGTGAGAATGGACATCCTTGTCTTTTTCCTGACCGTAGGGGAAAAGGTCTCTTTTTATCCCTATTGTAGATGATGTTAGCTCTTCATATGGCCTTCATTATGTTGAGATATGTTCCCTCTAAACCTACTTCGTTGAGGGTTTTTATCATGAATCGTTGTACTCTGTCAAATGCTGTTTCTTTATCTATTGAAATGATCATATGGCTCTTATCCTTTTGCTTATTGATGTGATGTGTCACACTGATTGATTTGTGAATATTGAACCACACTTGCAACACAGGATTAAATCCCACTTGAGCATGGTAAATGATTTTTTTAATGTATTGTTAGATTCAGTTTGCTTGTATTTTGTTGAGAATTTTTGCAACCATGTTCTCAGGGATATTGGCCTATAGTTCTCTTTTTAGTGGTGTCTTTATCCTGTTTTGGTATCAGGATAATGCTGGCCTCATAGAATGAATTTGGAAGTTTTCCTTCTTTTTCTATTTTTTGGAATAGTTTGAGAAGAATATGTTTTAACTCTCCTTTATATATTTCTTTTCAAATTTTTACTTAAATTCTAGTTAGTTAACATACAGTGTAATATTGGTTTCAGAAGTAGAATTCAGTGATTCATCACTTACATACAACACCCAGTGCTCATCATAAGTGCCCTCCTTAATGCCCATCACCCATCTAGTCCATCCCCCACCTACATCCCTCCATCAACCCTCATTAACTATTCTTTAAATGTTTAGTAGAATTCACCTGTGAAGCCATCTGGTCCTAGACTTGTTTGTTGGAAATTTTTTGATTACTGATTTAATTTCTTTGCTAGTTATCAGTCTGTTCAAATTTTCTACTTGTTGTTTCACTTTTGGTAGTTATAAACTGAAATTTTATGTTTCTAGAAATTTATCCCTTTGTTCTAGGTGTCCAGTTTGTTGGCATATAGTGTTCATAATATTCTCTTACAATTGTTTATATTTCTGTGGTGTTGGTTGTTATTTCTCCTATCTAATTGTGATTTTATTTATTTGAGTCCTTTCTTTTTTTTTCTTGATAAGTCTGGCTAGAAGTTTATCAATGTTATTGATTTTTTTCTCAGAACCAGCTCCTGGTTTTATTGATCAATTGTATTGTTTTTCTAGTTTCTATCTCATTTATTTCTGCTCTAAACTTTATCATTTCCTTCCTTCTGCTGGTTTTAGGTCTTATTTGTTGTTCTTTTTTAGCTCCTTTAGGTGTAAGGTTAGGTTTTTTATTTGAGATTTTTTCTTGCTTTTTGAGGTAGGCCTGAATTGCTATACACTTTCCTCTTAGAACTGCTTTTGCTGTATCCCAAAGGTTTTGGACCATTGTGTTTTCATATTCATTTATTTCCACGTACTTTTTTATTTCTTCTTTTATTTACCGGTTGATCCATTCATTGTTTAGTAGCATGTCATTTAACCTCCATGTATTTGTGTTCTGTCCAGATTTTTTCTTGTGGTTGACTTCTAGTTTCATAAAATTATAATCAGAAAAGATGCATGGTATGACTTCGATTTTAAATTTGTTGAAGCAAATTTTGTGGGCTAATATTCTAGATCTATTCTGGAGAATGTTCCATGTACACTTAAAAATAATGTGTATTCTGCTGCTTTAGGATAGAATGATTTAAATATATCTGTTACATCCAACTGTTTCAGTATGTTGTTCAAAGCTATTGTTTCCTTATTGTTTTACTGTTTAGATGTAAGCTGGGTGTTAAAGTCCCCTACTATTGTTATATTATAATCAATTCACTCTTTTATGTTTGTTATTAACTATTTTATGAATTTGGGTACTTCTATGTTGGTGCATAAATATTGCAATTGTTATATCTTCTTGTTGGTTTGTCCCTTTTATTATTATATAGTGTCTTTCTTTGCCTCTTGTTAAAAGTCTGTTTTAAAGTCTATTTTGTCCAATAGAATTATTGCTATTCCAGCTTTATTTTGACACCCATTTGCATGATAGATATTTCATCATCACGTTATTTTCAATCTGCATGTGTCTTCAGGTCTAAAATGAGTCTCTTGTAGGCAGCATTTGGATGAATCTTGTTTTTTTAATCCATTCTTTCATCCTATGTCTTTTGATCGGAATGTTAAGTCCACTTACATTCAAAATGATTACTGAAAGGTATGTATTTATTTCCATTTTAATACTTGTTTTGTAATTGTTTCTGACTATTTCTCTGATCTTGTTTCTCTCTTGCATGTTTTGCTGATTGTCTTTAGTGATATGTTTGTATTTCTCTTTATTCTTTGCAAAATATTCATAGTTTGATATATGGTTACCATCACATGTGTGTATAACCTGTCTGCATATAGGAGTCTATATAATAAGTTGATGGCCACTTAAATTTGAACCTGTTCTTTTCTCTTCTTCTCCCCCATTTTTTAGGTATATGTTATTATATTTTATATCATTTTTTGTGAGTTCACTGATTGTTTTACACAAATATTCATTTTTATTATCTTTTTTGTTTCCTACTTTTTTACTGTCAATTTTGGTCTCTGCTTTCCACTCAAAGCGACCCCTGTACTATTTCTTCTAGGGCTAGTTTAGTGGTCATGAACCTCTTTAGTTTGTCTGTTGGGGAAACTCTTTATCCTTCCTTCTATTCTGAATGATAGCCTTACTAGATAGCGTATTCTTGGCTGCATATTTTTTTCCATTCAGCACTTTGAATGTATCATGCCACTCCCTTCTGGCTTGGAAAGTTTCTACTGAGAAATCCCCTGATACTCTTATGGGTTTTCCCTTGTAAGATACTGACTTCTTTTGTCTTGCTCCTTTTAAGATATTTTTTAATCACTATATTTCATTAGTTTAATTACAACATGTCTTGGTGGATCTGCTTTTTTTTTGTTTTTATTTTTTCTTTTCTTTTCTTTTCTTTTCTTTTCTTTTCTTTTCTTTTCTTTTCTTTTCTTTTCTTTTCTTTTTGTTGTTGGAACTTCTTTGTGCCTCCTGAATCTGGATTCCTTACTTGATTAGGAAAGTTTTCAGCTGTTATTTCTTGAAATAAATTTTCTGCCCCCTTTTCTCACTCTTCTTCTGGGACTCCTATTATATAAATGTCATTATGTTTTATGGAGTCACTGAGTTCCCTAACTTTATTCTTGTATTGCATAATTCTGTTTTCTCTCTTCAGTTCAGCTTGATTATTTCCCATTATTCTGTATTCTATGTCACTAATTTGTTCCTCTGCTTCTTCCATCCTGCTATTCATTTCATCAAGTGAGTTTTTCATTTCATTTATTGAGCTTTATCTTTGTTGTGTTATTTCTTATCTCTGTGTTAAAGGTCTCATGCATGTATTCCCCTCTTTTCTCAAGCCCAGTGAGTATCCTAATGATCATTCCTTTAAATTCTGTATCAGGCATGTTACTTACATTTCTTTTGCTTAGATCTCTGGTCGTGACCTTGTCCGGTTCTTTCATTTAGGATAAATTTCTCTATCTCCTCATTTTGTCTTCCAGTCTGTGTTTGTTTCTATGTGTTAAGAAAGTCAGCTATGTCTTCTGCCCTTGAAAGTAGTGACTTTATTAAGAGGAGGTCTGGACTGTCGTGTAGTGTAGTGTCCCCTGTTCACCAGAACCTGGAGCTTCAGGAAAGAATCCTATGTCTGTTGCTTACACTCTGTTGTTATGTCTAAGCTACTTTTCCTTTCAGTGTAGACATCTGCACGGACTCTGCCTGTTGTGAGCTGTGTTTTGCTCTCTGTGGTGCTAGTAGGACCCAAGCAAGTCAGCTCTGAGGGGCTGTGCCCTCTGGGGAACATGGGAGTGGGGTGGAAGTGTTAGCAAAATTTGCATTGGGCCATTAGTCCCATGCCATATCCCCTGAAGTGCTGCAGCAGGTGGTAACTGTGTGCCATGGTAGCTGTGGGGCACAAGGTTGGGCACAGTGCATGATGATGGCTGGACACAGCTGAGCCTGGCACCTAATGGCAGCTAGAGATTCATGGCTGGGTACAGTAGGCAGTGGCAACTGTGCATCTGGCATCTGGGCCCAGCGTGTGATGGTGGCTGGGGGTATGAGCTGGGCACAACATGACTGCAGGTTACTGCCCACCATAGCAGCTATACATCAGCTGCTGGGCAAAGCACACAGCAGTGACTGGGACCCATGGCTAGGCACTGTGCTGCAGCTAGGCAGGGCAGCCAGTGGCAGCTGTGCACCTGGCAGCTGGGTAGGGCATGGACACAGCCTTAACAAAATGTGTCCTGAGCCCTGGGCTAATGCTATAAGTATCTGTGCAGCCTCACCTCCCACAGGTGGCTCTGTGTTTATTCTGGGTGGGGGGCAAATGAGGAAAATAGCACCTACCAGCTTTTTCATTTTCAAAGAAATCCCTCAACATGCTCAGAAATCCATCTGAATAGATCTCTCTACCTTCTGCCCCCATCATTGTGCAAACTATAGTTTTTATGTTGACTTTCTACAGAGGTTGCTGTCTCTTTGAGGGCAGTGATCTAGCTATCACTCACCCTCTTGGTACACCCAGTGCTGAATCAGCTGACTTTTAAAGCTCCAGGCTCCAAATCCCACTGGTTTTACAAAGTTATGGAATTCAGTCCCTCTGGTTTTTAAAGCAAACCATTATGGGGATTAGTCTTGTGTAAGGTCCCTGGTGTGAGGGCCCATTTTTCTGCCCTCTTCTCGATGTACTGCTCACTCCCTGCTACTAGCAGCCTTCCTCAGCCTTTCTGACCTTCCTAACATTTGAGATGTAGTTTCTTCTCCATATTTAGTTGTGCAGTTTCTTCTGCCAGTCTTCAGATCACTCTCCAGCTTATTTACTTGGATGTGGATGATACCTAGTTGTAAATGTGGGACAGGGTGAGCTCATGGTCCTCCTACTCTGCCATCTTCCCAAGCTCCTTCGAGAATTGACCCTTTTATCATTATGTGTTGTTGTTCTCTATCTTTGAAAATTTTCCTTGTTCTAAAGTCTGCTTTGTTTCAAATTAGGATAGCTTCTTCAGCTTTCTTCTGAGTAGGTTAGTTGAGATTATCATTCTTCATCTCTTCACTTTTGGTCTAAGTCTTTACATTTAGAATGAGTTTCTTGGAGACAACATATAGTTGGGTATTGGGTCTTGTTTATTTTCCACCCATTCTGACAGTGTCTGTCATTTATTGGTATTTTTAGATCCTTAAGGTTTAAAATACTGATATTTTTGTTTTAATGACTACCAATTTTTAACTGTTTTCTATTTTTTGCATTTGTTTTTTGTTTCCTTTTTTTTAATTCTCACAAAGAGCCCATGACAGAAGCATCTTATATTAATCCCCACTTATTGATGAGGAAACTTAGATAACTGAAATTAAGTGACTTAACCACAATTGCACAGTACAAAAAAAACCACAGCTTTAAACTTGACCATGTTCTTTACTTAACTAAACATTATATCCTATATACTGAGCAATTTCAGCAATAAAACTGTGATAAGGCCTTCAAGTCAAGTAAAACTACATTGTCAGGATTTCTAAAATTTTTATGCCTCCCAAGGCTTTTCTCTCTCCAAAACCAACCTGGGGAGGAGGTATTAAAAACCTAGAATCTTTGCTGCAGTTAAACCAAAACACCATGTATAAACCAGCAGTTTATAATAAATTCTAACAAGTTGAGCATAAGTGAAAGGGGAAAAAAAGAGTTTTTGCCTCAATCATGCAGAAAACAAAATTATCCATGGAAACCAAGCCTATAGTTTCAGGGTGTCAGGTTTCTTAAAGAGTCAGAAAAAAATTTAGCCCTATTCTCAAGCGAGGCTGTTCAGTTTTATTTTCCCATCAACTGAGGTCATTTAAAATGATTGTTACAACCTCACTCCTGAATCACCATCTATTTTCCTATAAAAGTGCTTCTCTGTTTCCGTGGGGAAGAGAGCAAAGACAGAACTGGACTTGGGCCCAAACCATAATTTTAGTAATTACTAAACCAAGTGACTGCAGCCATAATTGAATCATTGAAAGCCAAATGGTAGCTGTAATTAGTTTGTCAAATTTGAATAAAAGAGCTTTTTGGAGGGAACAAGTAGAGTTGAGCTAAAGAGGCCTGAACTGTCAGCCATGAAGTGGGAGACTTTTTCCAAGTGGAGAGGGTCTTCTCAGCACCATGGTTCTCCTGTGTGACAGTGACAGATGTTCCTCGTTACAGATTATGGCCTTGTCACATTTAAACTAATCTCTCTTCATGTCTTCAGGCCCTGCTCATTCCCCTGGGCAGCAGTCATCAATTTACATGAAGAGACACCTAGGGAAACACAGAATCTATTTATCACACTTGCTCAGAGTGTACTAACAGTGACTTCAAACCAAGCATGGATCCACATTTCAATCGGGCTTCCCCTCTGCAGCATCATAAATAGTGTCAAAGGATATATTGTTAAGAAAATGGATGGAAGGTAAGGGAGGGACTCCTGAGAACTATTTGGAGTCAGTGAAATCCTCTTCATATGACCAGCTCAGTTTGTATAGAATGCAGCATGGTTTAGACTTCCTAGACTTCTTTAAACTTTGTAGAGTCACCTTACTTGTGGATCGTCACTTCCTTCCAATTCATCAATCATAGCCCATATCCAATTATGTGTTTCATTACAAACATATTACCTACTATCTCTTGCCAAGTTCTATGTTCCTTCTAGTGAGATTGGTCAGTGCTATCTCTGTCCAAAGCTGAGTTTTCCTCACTGTTTTCAAAGAAGGTG
The DNA here is from genome assembly GCF_028018385.1 of Neofelis nebulosa. Classification (NCBI taxonomy): domain Eukaryota; kingdom Metazoa; phylum Chordata; class Mammalia; order Carnivora; family Felidae; genus Neofelis; species Neofelis nebulosa. The sequence continues at coordinate 29,162,192 of NC_080793.1, forward strand.
ATTTCTTCCCAAAGTCATAAATATCTCAGGAGCTTTGCTAATAATACAAAAGACATTGCTGGCATTCTTTCATGGTCAGAGAGTCAAATGGAAAGCATATATTTCAATGTTGGTGGATTCAAGTCCCAGAGTTCATCAGTTCAATGGGTTAAAATTCCTCCCCCATTCTGAATTTAATTTGAACATAATCAGTATTGTTTATTTTGAATAATTCTGCTGTTTTTTTCCCTCAAAAAGATTCTTCTCTTTTGTGGATACACCTATCAATTTCATGCATAAGCTAAAACATACTCACTACTATTTATTTTTAATTTTATATGCCTTTTCTCATAAAAGATAATTTTCTTGATGTTGAGCTTTCCTGTCACTTTCACACAATGCTTATTTGAGTTGATGTATTTTACTCTTTTATCAAATTTCCACTAGAATTGCCTAATAAATTTATGACTGGACTGCATTTTAATAATCAAAAATGGTAGGAAATCTAAGATGTCAATAAATGATGGGAAAGGGAGATTCCGCAAATTATGACTAAAATGAAGAATTAAAGAAAAAATTATTATGTGTATATCCCATGAAGTTGATATTATTCATCAAACTCGTGGCAACTATGTATAAAACTTAAAGATTATAGCCAAAGCTATGCTTAAAGACAAACTGATTGCTTTATAAGCTTTAATTGATGAATCAGAAAAAAAAATGAATAAACTAAGAATTTTAATTTAAGAAATCAACACAGAGAAAACCCAAAATGCAGAAAAAAAGATGAAAAAAAGATAAAAGCAAACAATTCTGAAATAAGAACAAGAACAATTGGTGAATTGAAAAATACACTGAAGATATGTTAAAAAATAGTAATAATGAATGAGAAAAGGATATTATCAAAAACAGAAAAGATATTTAAAACATTAGAGAAAATCTGAAATATAGCACTTTGTTTAATTCATTACCTTCATAAAGTTTGCTGTGAAGCCATATGTCTGTAAATGAGGCCACCTCCAGTGACCACTGGCGGTATTGGTTAAGAGGAACACACTCTGGAGTCAAAAGACCTGGATTTGAATCTCTGCTCCGTTACTTAATGCCTGTGCGACCTCCACTAATCTGCATATCAGATTCCTCATCTGTGAAAGGGAGATGATAATAGCTATGAGGATTAAAAGGGTCAATGTGCATAAAGTGCTTAGCACAGTGCCTGGCACAGAGTAAAAGCTATAATGCACTGATTATATTAGGGTGAAAGGCAGAATTATTGCAAATTTATTTATCATCTGAGATTGTGAGCTCTTTGAAAATAGGATATGCCATTCATTTGTTGAAAGAATAAATAAGCACCCTCATCTTTTTAGCAAATATATTGAGGTGTAATTTACATGCCATAAAGTTCACCATTTTAAGTGTTGATTCAATAATTTTTAGTAAATATACCAAGTTGCCCAGCCATCACCACAATCCAGTTTTGGAGCATTTCTGTCACATTATTTGCTTCCTTGTGCCCACTTACAGTTAATACCTGTTCCTATCTCCATTTTATGATTGAGGAAACTGACACTGAGAGAAATTATTTGATGTTCTTAAAGCTGTACAAATGATAAGTGTGATAAGCAGGTCTAGAATTCAAGTCTTCTGACATCCTTTATGTCCAAACCCATTTCATCACACGGTGCTCTCTGCCATGATAATCTAACAATAATTAAATCTGAGAATCAAGCATTATTCTAACTGTATTTGTCAATAATTTATTATCATCTTTGTTATTAGTTTTTCCATCATTATCATTGATGAAGATTATAATATATAACACTCATTGCCTACCTATCCTAGGCATGATGATGCATAGATTTTCTCCTTCAGAATAGAAGCTATCACTCATGACATGTGGCAGCTCCAGCCATTCCTGAGTTTCAAATGTGCTCAAAGACTTTACTGTCAGGGCGATGCCATTTTCAATTTTAATGATTTGCCTAGCTGCCAACTTGGCAAACTGAGTTCAGAATCCTAAAATCCATCAGTAAAATGAGTGATGGAAACTGGAATATATTAATTAGAAATCCTAATCCCATAGTTGTTGTAGTCAAACTTATGCTTAACAATATCAGTATTTTAAAATAGACTAGGAACAAAAGAAAAATTGATATGTTCACAGTGAAGTAATAAGAAACTTAGATTCTTTTGCTCTATTAGACTTGATTCTTAATACGTGTAGCTTCTCTCTGCTAATCAAGAAAACATTAGGTATCAAAGTTTTCCATGAATAGTAAAATTGCTTTAGTCCCAGAGCACCACCTTGATTTGCTGTGCTGTTGTTAGAGCGTGGCAAAATTGGATTTTCCCATAAATTCTCTGTGCACCAATAATGTTTTGGTTCATGCTTTGAGTAATGGACTAAATCAGTTCTCACTCAAGGCAGCTGTTCATAATTCACTAATCTAGGATGATTATTTTATGAAAACAAGCACCTCTCAAAACACTTTAACAGGCATCTACTTTAAAAGAAGATAATGCTAGCCAATCAAAATGAAAATAAAAAGTTGCTGTGTAGTCCTTACATTAAGCTAATTAACAACTTGGCATTTCTAACACTGAAAGCACCCAATTATCGCAGGCCAAGATACTGGCCATCAACATTTTTGTAATGCATCTGGCACCGAAAGTATCATACAAATAACTTCCAGCAAAAGGCTAATGGAGACAGACACTAATACCCCAGACCAGCTTGAAAACGGAAACTGGTATCCAAAGCAATTAGACCTTTCATTATGGAAAAAGTAACTGTGGCCACTCAAGAGTGATATGATTAAGACATCCAATCACTTCTCGAAAATAAAATGCTACCGTCTTTTATTTTGCCCTGTGTGAAGTTGAACCTCCACCCTATTAGAAATGTCTAAGGACAAAGAATGAAATATGGCCCTTTGTAGCAACGTGGATGGAACTGGAGAGTGTTTGGCTAAGTGAAATAAGCCATACAGAGAAAGACAGATACCATATGGTTTCACTCTTATGTGGATCCTGAGAAACTTAACAGAAACCCATGTGGGAGGGAAAGGAACAAAAAAAAAAAAAAAAAAAAAAAGAGGTTAGAGTGGAAGAGAGTCAAAGCATAAGAGACTATTAAAAACTGAGAACAAACTGAGGGTTGATGGGGGGTGGGAGGGAGGGGAGGGTGGGTGATGGGTATTGAGGAGGGCACCTTTTGGGATGAGCACTGGGTGTTGTATGGAAACCAATTTGACAATAAACTTCATATATTGAAAAAAAAAAAAGAAAGAAATGTCTAAGGACATGTATAACACTCCTTCCAACAGTGTAGTAAAAGATGATCAGAATGCTCTACTCATAAAATGACATTACTGAAAAGGATATTAACCTTCTCATATACACCCAGCATTTTATGCATACATTTAGGGATCTTGTAGATTCTCTGAACCCCATTCATGGCATTATACCCATAATGCCATAATGCCTTTGTGAGTATAAAATATGTAACATACATTAGGAAAAGACTATTGCTCAAGGAGTTTTTTTTTTATATATAGAAAAATGACCAAAGTGAATAAATATAGGCAAATTTAGCAAAGATGTATTCAGTGCCTAATATGATCCAAGTATCCTATCAGGCACTGGGACACATGGATAAGGAAATCATTGTCTTTGCCCTTGAGGATTTCCCATTTCAGTGTGAAGGCACACTTGTAAAAAGAGAAGTTCAATATAAAATTGTAAATGTTATGATAGTGAAATGATAAGTTATAAAAAAAGAACAAAGAGGAGCATTGAGATCAAATCTGGAGGAGGTGGTAGAGAGAGAATAAATGAAATCTTCATGGAGATTACTGTTTTTCATTTCCTATAGCACATATATGTGCATTTCTGGAACTTAAGACATCTCATTTTCTCTACATTGTGAACTATATAAACTAACAAGTCCCGTCGCTGTGAAGTGGCTACTCATTTTCTGTTATGTGGTGGGTAGATGAATTACATAAAGTACCTTCCTTGGGATTTAAAAGGAAAACCATTAGGGTTGCATACTCTCTCTTCCTATGAAGAGAAGTTATTATGTACCACTGTGGCAGGCAGAATAATGCCACCTCCCAAAGATATCTACTTCCTCATCTCCAGAACCTGTGGATATTTTAGTTTTCATGGCGAAAGAGATATGGTGATTTGATTAAATTGAGGATTTTGAAATGAGAAGGTTATCCTGAATTGTCCAGGTGGGCCCATTTGATCAAAATTTTCAGAGCCAAAGATTTGAAGACCCTGTGCTGTTAGCTTTGAAGATAGAGGAACATGCCACAAGTTAATGAATGCAGGAGGTCTCTAGAAGCTGGAAAAGATAAGGAAACATATTCTCTCCTAGAGTCCCCAAAAAGAGTGACTGACTTATCATTAACACCTTAATTTTAGCCCTGTGAGACCCATTTTGGAATTCTGACGCCCAGAACTGTATGAGAATAATTTTTTTGTTTGGAGCCACTAAATGTGTGTAATTTGTTAGAAGAACAATAGAAAACGAATATGGATGTCAGGTGTCCCTCTTAGACCCAGCAAACTAGAGTACATTTTTTCCACTCTATAAGCACATAGCTGATCTTTTTATGACATAGAGTGAGTTAAGGATACACATTATTTATATTTTAGGCACTGACAAGTATATAAAATCACTCAACCACCTATAGTAAACTATGATTCTTTTTGCTGGTCTGCTCTACTTTCATTCTTACATAGGCCATAGTCTCTCTTTTAGGACTTTGATCTTTCCTAGTGATAATCCCAGTCTTTTTCACAAATGATATTTCCTAACTACCTAGAAATCAGCTATTCTACTTTAAATGTTTATTTATTTATTTTGAAAGAGAGAGGAGGGGGGAGAGAGAGAAAATCCCAAGCATGCTCCACACTCGGTGCAGAGCCAGACACAGGGCTTGATTTCGTGACCCAGCGATCATGACCAAAATCAAGAGTTGGATACTCAACCAACTGAGCCACCCAGATGCCCCTCAGCTGTTCTACTTTAGACTGTTTCCCTTGAATTCTATTCCTGAGAAATATTCCTCTACCCAGCCAGATTAGATGAGCATTACCACAGAACTTCTAATGCTTACCCTCCAAGATAGGCCTTCCTTCCTCCCATTTTTTTCCCCAGTAGGAACTTATTCCTTTGTATGTGTGGAGGAGAAAAAACAATTTTTTTCTCTGCCATTCTGGGTCCTTGGCTGAGACAGCTCTGTAATAAAAAGATTAACAGAATGAAAATAAACAGAAGTTTAATAAAATGTATACCTCCTGTATGCATGGGAAAGAGCCAGGACAACTGAGTAACTCTCAGAAGTGGCCCAAGCCACCACCTTAAATACCACCTCCACCAAAAACAAAAAATACTGGGTGTTGGGGAGAGGCTGGTTATAGGAGGTTATAAGGAAAACACAGTAAATAGTGGTAGTCTGAAGATTTAAGTCCTTGCTTTCTCCTTTGATAAGCATTTCTAGAGATCTAGGATCATCCTTCTTTTCCTGATCTGGAAAGGGAGACACCCTTACAAATGGAGATCTCCCTTATAAACGTCTCTTACAAAAGAGTTATTTCTACTCTACTTTCAAGGTCTCACCTGTCTCTGCTTTTTCTTAAAACTCACCAGTTCAGAATAATCAATATCCAAAAAGGCATACTTGAGGGCATATTTTGTTCCCTTTCATATATCTGAACCATCAGTAACCACATTTCTACTAATTTGTTTCTTTTGAGAAATACTGAATTTTTGGTCAGTCACTTGGCATTCATGTCAGCCTGGAAAATTCCTGTCTCATCTTCCCTTTCAAAAAGAAACAATGATAAATTAGCATGTAGAGTGACCCAGACTGGTAGACTAGTGACTGTTTCTTCATCCCAAGCTATGTGACCTGAGCAATTAAATCTTTTAGGAGTCTCAGTTTCTAAAAAGTCACTAAACTATACATTTGTTCCATCCTTTCTATTACCAAGAATCTTTTTACTATTTTTTCATGCAAATCAATATTTTGAAAAGTTTTATCGCCAAAAGCACTGTATTTATTTAGAATTATTCATTCATTTTTTCAAGGTTTATTAATCAAATACAAATAAATCTGACAAACTTCTAATCAACGTACGTTAATCAGTGTTGCCACACAGAATTAGTATGATTTCAGGCAAAAATTGAAGAAAAGTAGAAATGTATTTCTGAGGCAAATGGAAAATCACTCTTCTTCCACCCATATTCCCATTACTACCTTTCAAATTCCTAGGTGCCAGGAATCACCACAGGGCTAGATCATTAGTTCTAAAGTTCTGTCAGCTCTAAATTACATTAAAATTCACCAACAACCCCAGGTGCATTTTATCTAATCCACCTCTGCAATAACTTTAAATTGCTCCTCAATTTTCAATCATATTAGCAATGAGTTGTGTTTTTCAAGGTTGTTGAGAAAAGTTAAGAACATTTTGGTTCCCGTGTTTTAGGTTTCCATTATAATTACATTTACTTTGCCTTTAGACCTTTATGTAAGCTGGTGTGCCAAACAGCCAAATGACCCTATTTACTGTCCTTAGCATGACCATTTAGAGGCCTACATAATTACTACCATTAGGATTCATTGAGGAAATATTCTGCTTTAAAACATGTAATTTTTTAAATTTAAAAATGTTGGGGCTCCTGACTGGCTCAGTCAGTTAAGTAAGTGGCTGACTTTGGCTCAGGTCATGATGTTGCAGTTCATGAGTTGGAGCCCCACATTGGGCTCTGTGCTGACAGTTCAGAGCCTGGAACCTGCTTGAGATTCTGTGTGTCTCTCTCTGTTCCTCCCCCCACTTGCACTCTCTCTCTCTCTCTCTCTCTCTCTCTCTCTCTCTCTCAAAAATAAGTAAAGATTAAAAAAATGTTTTAGTTTTTTAATGTTCATCTATTTTTGAGAGAGAGAGAGAGAGTGAGTGAGTGGGAGGGGCAGAGAGAGGGAGACACAGAATCTGAAGCAGGCTCAAGGTCCTGAGCTGTCAGCACAGAGCTCTATGCGGGGCTTGAACCCCCAAACTGCAAGATCATGATCTGAGCTGAAGTCAGACGCTTAACCAATTGGGCCACCCAGGCATCCCTATTTTTGTTTATTTTGAGAGAGAAAGAGGGAGGGAAAAAGAGAATCCCAAGCAGACTCCATGCTGTCAGCACAGAGCCCAACGTGGGTGAAATCTCAAGAACCGTGAAATCATGACCTGAGCTGAAATCAAGAGTCAGATACTTAACCAACTGAGCCACTCAGACACCCCAAAACTTGTGACTTTACAAGACTGATTTTTTCCTAGGATTTTTTTTAAATATATAGGATAACTACAGATACACTGATGTCTTCTTCACCCATCCAATCTTGCATTTGTGCTCAGAGGAAACCACTTTCTAGAAATGAATGTGTATCTTTCTAGGCCATGATTTATAATATAGAAATGATATATATTGTTGCTTAGAAAAATTAATAAATAACATGTAATATTTTATATGGTTTAAATTTTTAAGCAAGTGGTATGCATCATACTTCCCCTTTGTCCTTTTGTAACATTTTAATGTTTGTGATATTGTGATTTATAATAAGAAATATATATTTAGTTTTTTTCCTTGTTTCTGGCATAGAGCTCCTAAAACCCTTGGAATTTCTTAATTGGTGAGAGCCACAAATGTGTCTTTTGTTTTATTAATGAAGTGACTTTTGGACTCCACCGGAGGATGGGGGCTGCTTGCCAGGGAAGCCAACTATATAGAGGCTTGGAACTTCCATTACCATCCTCCCAACCTCTAGGGACGAGCTGGAGGTTGAATCAATTGCCAATGGCCAATGATTTAATCATTCATGGCTATGTAATGTCAAACTTAAAAACAAAACTGCTAGTTATATTAAATGGCTTTATTATGGAACAGCAGAAAATTGCAATTGGGGACAAGCAAGCTATGGTGAAACCATAAGCAAGTCTGGAGAACAAAGGAGAGGAATACCCTTTTATAGAGGAAAGGGGGAATTGGAAGAGATTGTTATAAACAAAATGTCTATTAAAATAAACTGGGAGATTGAAGTATAGTGGTTTCTCATTGGCCGAGTTGTGACTATCTCTCATTGGCTGTGGGGGTAGAAGGGAAGAAGAAACCTTTCCTGCTGCTGAGCTAGTAAAGCAGTATCAACTTGCAGGGGGCCTCTCTGCCTGTTGGATTTGCAATTGATGATGAGTGGTAGGGAGTGACGGCTCCCTCTGCCCTCCCAATTCCATTTTAGTGGGGTTCCCCTTTATTAATTTTCACAGTAATGAAGGCTCCATAAAATCCCAAAATGGTAGTTAGGAGAGCTTCCAGGTTGGTGGACTTGCGGAAATGCAGGGAGAATGGTGAATTTCAAGAGGGTATGGAAGCCCAGTGCCCCTTCCCATATGCCTTGCTTTTATGTATCTTTTCATCTAGCTGTTGATTTATATACTTTAATAACATTTGTAATAAATCAGTAATCTAGTGAGTAAATAAGTTTCCTGAGTTCTATAAGGTGCTCTAGCAACTTCATCAAACCCAAGGAGGATATTATGGGAACTTGGGATTTACAGCCAGTCAATCAGAAACATAGGTAACAGCATGCCCTTATGATTGGCATCTGAGGTGAAAGGTGATCTTATGGGACTAAGCCCTCAACCTGTGGGATCTGACACTATCTCTAGGTAGCTGGTGTCAGAATTGAGTTAAATTGTAGAACGCCTGGCTGGTATGCAAGTATATTGCTTGGTGGTACATGGGGAACTCCACCACCCCCAACACACACACACACACACACACACACACACACACACACACACACGTTAGAACTGTGTCCAGGAACCCAAAATAATGTTCAGTTTTGGATTTGGCAGGATGGGGAGGGTATCCATATTGATATTTGTCATTTATTTTAACTGGAATTATATTCCATTGCATGAATAGATTACATGTTATTCATTATAATTGAAACCAATACCCTAGCAACAGCTCATTCCCCATGCAAATAGTCTCCTGGTGGACTGGCCATATCAGACAAAGCTAGACAGAACTGGATTCTAATATGGATTGAAGTAAAGCTCAAGCCAACTCCTCTGTTCTTATTATTTTTCTTTTTATTATCTTATTATCCACTGTTATTATTTTCAGTTATGTTTCAGCTCAGAGAGGCAAGAAAATGAAATCTTTTCTAGGTATATAATATCTAGAATGTTGCCAATATACTGAGTATATTCTGGTCTTTATAGAGGGCAGGGTAGGCTGCGTTAGTTACCTCTCAAAGGAATGGGAGTACAAAGGAATGAGGAGAAAGAGTAACCAGATGCTCCTTTAAGTATAGGAATTTTTCCTGGATGTTTTCATGACTTGAATCAGCTATAACATTCATTAAATAATTAGGAAATCAAATTTGCATTACTCACTAGTATTACTTTGCAGCCACTGGCAATTGTGAACTTGAAACCTTCTAGTCCTAACCTTTTCTTTCACTGAAACAATTGCTTTTTTCATATGATTTGTTAATAAAGTGAGGTTTGTTAAGAATTGTATTATTGGACTATAGTATATAGAGAGTATGGATTTTTTTTAAATAAATAATATGAATCTTGTTTGAAAAGGTATATTAGGGGCGCCTGGGTGGCGCAGTCGGTTAAGCGGCCGACTTCAGCCAGGTCACGATCTCGCGTCTGTGAGTTCGAGCCCCGCGTCGGGCTCTGTGCTGACAGCTCGGAGCCTGGAGCCTGTTTCCAATTCTGTGTCTCCCTCTCTCTCTGCCCCTCCCCCGTTCATGCTCTGTGTCTCTCTGTCCCAAAAATAAATAAAAAACATTGAAAAAAAATTTAAAAAAAAAAAAAAAAGAAAAGGTATATTAATGATTTTGGCCATTAAGAAAATGACTTTCATATTTATCATCTCCAGTTATTTAATATTTCAAATATAAATCTAGTGATAGACTCTGATATTAGGGAATTTAAATTTAGCATCAACTCTAAAAAGTTGATAGCAATTAGCCAAGCAGAGGGAACTTTTGAACCAATTGTATAGTTACTGGAGTTGGTAAACACTGTTCATTCTTCATTGCAAATTACCAAAAGAAGAAAGACAAATTGTTATAAAACAATTATATAAAAGTCTTAATTTTTACATATTTTAATTGCAAGAAGAATAATATGAACATTGTTTATAAGAAGATTTAATCCAAATCCCAACATAAAAGCAAAACAAACGAGTCTAAAATAACAATTACCAATGCAGTTGATATGAATACAAAATAAAAGAAGTGCTTTCAGTCATTATTTGTTTTGCATTTTAATACATTATATGAGTAACTAGAATAACTTATTTTGCTCAATATCATCTGCATTGTTTCTAAGCCCATAAAAATGAGTTCTTAGTCCTTTTTCTATGTACTTACTTAGAGTAGTATTTTCTTGTTTGTTTTTGTGTAATTCTGAGTACTTATTAATTGATTTTGAAAGAGAATTGCTTTCCTCCAGTACATTTGGCAGAAACCATCAGCCCTTATCCCAACTACTGGTTTTTCTACTATTCCAGACCTTTTTCTTGCACACGGTTGTGACAAGACAGTGGCTCAGGAAGAGTCACTTCCAGTTTGTACCAGAGCTGAAATGAGATCTCTCATCATAAAAGATGCCCAGGATTTACTATGTAGCACTGTGAATAGTTCCCTCCAAATCGTTCCCAGGGCAGTACTCTCAGATATATATTGACAACTTATCTTTATACTCAGTGCCATTGGGAACATGCAGAACAGATTCCCAAACTTTCTGTGTCTTCTACTGACTTTTACAGACTGTCTCCAACCCTATATCACCTTAGAAAAACTGGAAGGCATGAAATAATGTTATTCTTTCATCCCATGGCTCTACCTCCCAGTTTCACCAAGTCTTGGCAGCTCTGGAACATGGCTCCAGGCTTTCTCCTCCTCATCACTCCTATTAGATATATAAAATGATAATTACAAATTACTTAGGAACGGCTTTTTTTTAGTTTTTTAAAAATTATTTATTTTTTTAATTTACATTCAAGTTAGTTAGCATATAGTGCAACAATGATTTCAGGAGTACATTCCTTAATGCCCCTTACCCATTTCGCCCGTACTCCCTCCCACAACCCCTCCCACAACTCTCTATTTGTTCTCTATATTTAAGAGTCTCTAATGTTTTGTCCCCCTCTCTGTTTTTATATTATTTTTCCTTCCCCTCACTTATGTTCATCTGTTTTGTATCTTAAAGTCCCCATATGAGTGAAGTCATATCATATTTGTCTTTCTCTGACTGGCCAGTTTTGCTTAGCATAATACCCTCTAGTTCTATCCACATAAGCAAATGGCAAGATTTCATTCTTTTTGATCGCCGAGTAATACTTCATTGTGTGTGTGTGTGTGTGTGTGTGTGTGTGTGTGTGTGTATGTATGTATATATATATATACACCACATGTTCCTTATCCATTCATCCATTGGTGGACATTTGGGCTCTTTCCATACTTTGGCTAAGGTTGATAGGGCTGCTATAAACATTGGGGTGCATGTGCCCCTTCAAACAGTATACCTGTATCCCTTGGATAAATACCTAGTAGTGCAATTGCTGGGTTGTAGGGTAGTTCTATTTTTAGTTTTTTGAGGAACCTTCATCCTGTTTTTTAGAGTAGCTACACCAGTTTGTATTCCCACCAGCAGTGCAAAAGAGATCCTTTCTCCGCATCCTCGCCAACATCTGTTATTGCCGGAGTTGTTAGTGTTAGCCATTCTGACAGGTATGAGGTGGTATCTCATTGTGGTTTTGATTTGTATTTCCCTGATGCTGAGTGATGTTGAGCATTTTTTCATGTGTCTGTTCACCATCTGGATGTCTTCTTTGGAGAAGTGTCTATTCATGTCTTTTGCCCATTTCTTCACTGGATTATTTGGTTTTTGGTGTTGAGTTTGATAAGTTCTTTATAGATCTTGGATACTAACCCTTTATCTGATATGTAATTTGCAACAATCTTCTCCCATTCTGTTGGTTGCCTTTTAGTTTTTCTGACTGTTTTCTTCGCTGTGCAGAAGCTTTTTATTTTAATGAGGTCCCAATAGTTCATTTTTGGTTTTGTTTCCCTTGTCTCTGGAGACATGTTGAGTAAGAAGTTGCTGCAGCTGAGGTCAAAGAGGTTTTTGCCTGCCTTCTCCTCGAGGATTTTGATGGCTTCCTGTCTTACATTGAGGTCTTTCATCCATTGTGAGTTTATTTTTGTGTAAGAAAGTGGTCCAGGTTCATTTTTTTTGCATGTCACTGCCCACTTTTCCCAGCACCATTTGCTGAAGAGACTGTCTTTATTCCATTGGATATTCTCTCCTGCTTTGTTGAAGATTAGTTGGCCATACATTTGTGGGTCCATTTCTGGGTTCTCTATTATGTTACATTGATCTGAGTGTCAGTTCTTGTGCCAGTACCATACTGTCTTGATGATTACAGCTTTTTTTTTTTTTAATTTATTTATTTTTTATTTTTTAATATATGAAATTTACTGTCAAATTGGTTTCCATACAACACCCAGTGCTCATCCCAAAAGGTGCCCTCCTCAATACCCATCACCCACCCTGCCCTCCCTCCCACCCCCCATCAACCCTCAGTTTGTTCTCAGTTTTTTACAGTCTCTTATGCTTTGGCTCTCTCCCACTCTAACCTCTTTTTTTTTTTTCCCTTCCCCTCCCCCATGGGTTTCTGTTACGTTTCTCAGGATCCACATAAGAGTGAAACCATATGGTATCTGTCTTTCTCTGTATGGCTTATTTCACTTAGCATCACACTCTCCAGTTCCATCCACGCTGCTACAAAACGCCATATTTCATTTTTTCTCATTGCCACGTAGTATTCCATTGTGTATATAAACCACAATTTCTTTATCCATTCATCAGTTGATGGACATTTAGGCTCTTTCCATAATTTTAACCAACGGAATGGGAAAAGATATTTGCAAATGACACATCGGACAAAGGGCTAGTATCCAAAATCTATAAAGAGCTCATCAAACTCCACACCCGAAAAACAAATAACCCAGTGAAGAAATGGGCAGAAGACATGAATAGACACTTCTCTAAAGAAGACATCCGGATGGCCAACAGGCACATGAAAAGATGTTCAACGTCGCTCCTCATCAGGGAAATACAAATCAAAACCACACTCAGATTACAGCTTTGTAGTACAGCTTGAAGTCTGGGATTGTGATGCCTTTAGCTTTGGTTTTCTTTTTCAAGAATCCTTTGGCTATTCGGGGTCTTTTCTGGTTCCATACAAATTTTAGGATTGTTTGTTCTAGCTCTGTGAAGAATGCTGGTGTTATTTTGATAGGGATTGCATTGAATATGTAGATTGCTTTGGGTACATTTTAACAATATTTGTTCTTCCTATCCAGGAGCATGGAATCTTTTTCCATTTTTTTTTTTTTTTGTCTTCTTCAATTTCTTTCATAAGGTTTTTATAGTTTTCAGCGTATAGATTTTTCACCTCTTTGGTCAAATTTATTCCTAGGTATTTTATGGGTTTTGGTGCAGTTGTAAATTGGATTCATTCCTTGATTTCTCCTTCTGTTGCTTCATTATTGGTATATAGGAACGCAACCGATTTCTGTGCATTGATTTTATATACTGCAACTTTGCTGAATTCATGGATCAGTTCTAGCAGTTTTTGGTGGAATCTTTTGGGTTTTCCATGTAGAGTATCATGTTGTCTGTGAAGATTGAAATTTTGACTTCCTCCTGGCTGATTTGGATGCCTTTTATTTCCATGTGTTGTCTGATTGCAGAGGCTAAGACTTTCAATACTATGTTGAATAACAGTGGCGAGAGTGGACATCCCTGTCTTGTTCCTGACGTTAGGGGAGGAAAGAGTTTTAATATTAGCTTTTTAATAATAAAAAAAGTCTAAATGTAATTATGTAAGGATTTATGTCCAATTTTTAATCTAATGAATTATTGATATTTAACAAATAATATTTACCATATGTTAATATTCTACAACACACATTTTTTCCAATATCTTAACCCAATGCTTACAGTTTCTCAACATTTAAATAGAAAAATATTACCTAAATAAATTCTGCATCTTGAATTTGTGCCTTTAAGACTCTCTTTATCATTGAGGGCTAATGTTGGCAATACACTAATACTCTAGATTTATTGTAAATTTACAAATTAGGATAGGCTCTAGCCAGACATTAACCCATTTGTTCAATCAGTTCAATCAATTTCTGGTAGAAAATAACTGAAAACCTTGCCCCATTGCAAAAGTAGGGTAAAAGACAGAAAATGGTAATTTGTCACTTTTTCATAGCAAGAAGGAAATGGGCATCACAGAAAATAGGAGCAAAAGGGTAGAGAGGAGAGGAAAAAGAGGGAGAAGGGAAGGGAGAGAGTCAAATGTAGAAAAGAAAGTTATATATGGATGATAACATAAAAAAGTGTATTAATTTGATATGAATTTATATGGTATACAGAGAAAGGGGTATATTGTTTTGAAGAAGACAGTGACAAAATCTATGTGCAAGTTACTACTAGAGCTCAACATACATATACCCTGTGACACAGCAGTTCCACTCCTGGGTAAATATCCAATTCAAAAATACATGTACAAGAATGTTCATAATAGCCCCAAACCAGAAACCATACAAACTTCCATTAGCAATAAAATAGATAAATCAATTAGGGTGTATTCAGACAAGAAAAAGAATGAACTGATAAAATAACATGAAATAATCTCATAGACATAATATTGAATGAAAGCAGTCAGACACAAAACATTCTGTGGCATATGACTGCATTCACACAGATTTCAACAACCTGAAAACAAATCTATGGTTATAGCAGACAGAATAATGATTCCTTGAAGGATACAGATTGGAAAGAGCTTGAGAATACTTCTAAGATACTGGAAACATTCAAAGTATTCATTTGAATGTTGTTTATGTGGTTGATATATCTAGTCAGGTAAAAACGTGAAAATTCATTTTACCATACACTAAAGATTTACAGCAATAATAATAAAAATAAAAGAATGATTATGCTATTTAAAAGATAGTGCAAAACATAGCAATGTGGAATCCAAAATATTTAACTACCAGTATAGCTTGAACTTTGACCAATCAGAAAATATGCCCAACCAAACAGAATGTATGTCATGACTCAAAGAACTGCTATTCTGAACAGACAGAAATTCTAGCAAGAAGAAACAGTGATTGTAGCTTTGGAAACTCCTTTATAATGTTGCTCGGCACATGCCTCAACTGATGATTTCCTCAGAACTCTACTTACTTATCCTGGTTGACGTTTTTTGTTTTTTTAATTCAGAATGTCTGGCCCTTTGCTCTTTTTATAAAATAAATATTTATTCATTTTTGAAAGAGAGTGTGATCAGGGGAGAGGCAGAGAGAGACAGAGGATCCAAAGTGGGCTCTGCTCTGACAGCCTGATGCAGGGCTCAAACTCAAGAACCATGAGCTCATGACCCAAGCTTAAGCCAGAAGTTCAACTGACTGAGTCACCCAGGTACCCCTGGCCTTTTTTCTAATTCTCAACTCCAATCCCTGGCATCACTGTTTCTTCCTTCTCCTCCCACACAAACATAAAGCTTCCTCAATATTCTCTAAAATAAAGGGACCCTTTAGTGTTGAAGATCTTTCTGCTTAAACTCCACCTTCTCTGTCACATGAAGTTAAACTGTAGTCAGTATTTTGCTTTAAGAAAGATCTTTGTTTAATTTCTTTTTTTTAATGTTTATTTATTTTTGAGAGACAGAGTGTGAGCAGGGGAGGGGCAGAGAGAGAGAGAAAGACACAGAATCTGAAGAGGCTCCAGGCTCTAAGCTGTCAGCACAGAGCCCGACGCAGGGCTCAAACTCACAAGCCATGAGATCATGACCTGAGCTGAAGTCGGACGCTTAACCGACTGAGCCACCCAGGCGCCCCATGATCTTTGTTTAATTTCTTACTCCATCATTTACTGGTTCACCTTAGCACGTCTCCTCATCGTCACTCTTTTATTTTCAATTTTTAATTGTGTCATCCAATTCTGCTGGTGATGACAAATGAAATAGAAGAGCTTCTTAGAAGAAGTCCCTATTACCTTTCTTTATCTACCCTCTGTTACACTGCCCTGGATGCAACTCTTTAAATTATTCCTGCTTTTTAGTTCTCTTGGTGCTCATCTCAAAGCTGTGGATAATGTTTTTGCTCCTTTTTAAAATCAACTTTGACAATATATGTCACTTTTGTCCAATGTTCTGGTAATGAAGCACCTTCATATGAATTTTCCAATCATATGAATCTTACCTCCCCAAGATTAAAACTCAGTTCCCTAGTCTCTTTCCATATAGAGGTTTTGCTACAGGACTGGTATGTGACTTTATTCCATCCAGTCAGACTCAACAGCCTGAGAAAGTGATTTGGATGTAAGTGACTTGAGGAAAAGGGCTTCAATCCATATTTCTTTGCTGAGAGGGTTGGGGTAGCAAGCTTTGAGGAATCAGTAATTCCGATTTTCTTTAGCATTCAGTGGGGCAGCCATAGTGACAAATTTCTTCATTAAGACTATTTTTGCTTTGTGGTCTTAGACATTACTCCTGGAAGCTTAATTCCAAACCTGGTTATTTCACCCTCCCCCAAATTATGTGAGTTTCCTAGTGTTCTTTTTAATAAACTTCTTTTCAGCTTACCTACTAGAGTTACAGAATTCAATTGCCTCTTCATATGAATAATGAGCATTTAGGTCAATTACCCTACACTCATCCACCTTACTGCTCTCTGTTAGATATTAATATTATAATGTAATTCTCTTATTGATGATCTGTGTAATTGTTTCCATCAATTTTCATCAGTTTCTCTTGATTTCTCACTTTCTAATTGGAAAGTATTAGCACCCTGCCTTTCTTTCACTTTCATCCAACCCCAACCTTTTCTGACTATTCACTTCTCAATTTAGGTCAGCCTCACTCTTACTTTTATGTTGTCCATTAATATTTACGTTCTCTTCTGCAACCAGTTCCTGGGCTTCTAGGTTTTGTCTATAGGTTGATTCTAAAGTTAAAAGCCATTACATGAGTTACTTTTTAAATTTTGTGGATAGGTAAATTCAAACTGTGGAATCCATGTGGTAACATTACTTTCCTCCTCTTCCAAACCAATATCTTGACCTCTGTACTATATAAACGAGACTGTTTCTAGCATTGGGTCAAAAGTATTACTATTTCTTATTCTCTAACAATTGCTTGAAATCATATCACATTTTAATTATTTGCTTAATATTTGAACGATGGCTTTCTTTCATTCTTATATTATTTGACCTTATGCTATTCTCAATTACTTTCAATTTTTAGTTTTGCTTTCTATTACATCAGGATAGATGTAATATCTTTCTTTTCTTTTTAGTCTTTCTTTTCTTTTTCACAGAAATATTCATCTTTTTGCCATGACTTGGATTGTTTGCCCTGTAGATCTGGTACAAAACCATGACTATGAGACTTCTTTTCTTTGTTCTTCTAGAATAAATTTACTCTTTCCTGGATTATTTCATTTCCAAGGTATTGATTTACTCCCTTATTTTGTTGAAATATGTCATCAAATCACTGTCTGCAAAACACAAATGAGAGGTAAAGTTGATAATTCCTTGCATACCTGAAAGTGTCCTTAGTTGAATACAGACCTCTGGGTGGAAAATAGCCTTTCTTCAGAACTTTTAGGCATCACTATCTTGTCCACATGCTTCTAGTTCTGCTGATTCCAGGTGGAAGCCACTCTTTCTCATCCTTTTATAAGTGGGTTGTCATTTCTCTCTGTATACTTTTAGGATTATCTCTTTATCTTTCATATTCTGAAGTTTTTAAAACTCAAAGCTATGTGCAGATCTTTATTCATTTATTGCACTGGATACTTGATGGATCTTTTCAACCTCAAGACTCATGTCCTTCTTTTCTGGGAAATTTTTCTTTGATTATTTCTTTGATAACTTCCTTGCCTCCATTTTCCTTGTTCTCTTCTTATGGAAATCCTGTTAGCAGGATATTGGATTATTACATCTATTATCCTTTACCTAACATTATCTGTTTCTTTGTCTTTCTGTTTCATGCTAGAATATTTTCTCAAATTTATTTTCTAGTTCTAGTAAATGTCTTATGTCTGCAATTTTTGTTGTCAATCTCTAAGATTTTCTTATTCTATGATTATGTCAATGTTATGTCATTCTTCTTGTTTCATAATTTCATCCAAATATATTTGTATGTAATACTTAGAATTTCATTAAGGTTAGTATTGTATATACTAACAACATGAGTTTGAACTGATCCACTTATACACGGGTTTTTTACAGTACAGTACTGTAAGTATATTATCTCTTCCTTATGATTTTAACATTTTATTTTCTCTAGCTTACTTAATTGTGAGAAATCATTATATAATACATACGACATAGAAAATAAGTGTTACTGTTTATATGATCAATAAGGCTCCAGTCAACAGTAGGCTATTAGTAGTTAAGTTTGGGGAGAGTTAAAAGTTATATGTGGAATTTTACTGTAGGGGGGGAAGGAGGGTCAGTGCCCTAACCCCCAAGTTGTTTAAGGGTCAATTGCAATTTATGTGTTCATATCCCCAGACACATATAAATAGAAAATAGTAAATGAGTAAGGCTTTTTTTAATGTTTATTTATTTTGAGAGAGAGAGAGAAGGAGAGAAAGAGAGAGAGTGTGTGAAAGAGAAAGAGAAAGCGAAAGCTAGTGGGGGAGGGGCAGAGAGAGAGGGAGGCAAAGAATCCCAAGCAGGCTCCACATTGTCAGTGCAGAGCCCAACAAGGGGATCAAACTCACGAACCTATGAGATCGTGACCTGAGCTGAAATCAAGAGTAGCATGCTTAACTGACTGAGCTATCCAGGCACCCTGAGTAAGACTTTTTAAGTTGTTTTCTCCCCCCTGAATTATCTTTGTTTCCTTCAGTATCTTTGTTCTTTCTTTTTTTTTTTTTTTTACTGCACTTTCTTTCTTGTACATGGGGTGATATTTAGTTGTCCACTTCCATTTAAACAGAAGTATGGTATAGTTGGTATCCAATGCTGGAGCACTGTCAACACAAGGCAGTCACATGGTTTCATAAATAAAGAGTTTTAACAGGTAAACCAATCTCTGGGGTTAAAAGTCAACATGGTTATCTACATTTGGTGGTATAGAGATTAGAAAGAGGCTTATGGGAGCCTCTAAGACACTAGATATTTTCTATTTCTTGATCTAGATGCTTAAATACAGAGGTACATTTCCCTTGTGAGAATTTATCAGCTGTAGTCTTATGATTTCTTAAATTTTACGTATTTATTTATACTTAACCAGAAGAGTTTTGGGGAAAAAAACTAGTGGAAAACAATTTGATAGTGAGACACAGAAAGTAGTAAAAAATTGAAGAGAAAGCTAAACAATTAGGGAGTACACTCCAAAATGTTCTTGATCTAGACATTCTGTTTGTTCCCACTAAGGCCCATGAGGCTTATCCTATCCTAACACCTTCCTATTTTGTCTGGTGAAGGCAGACAAACACTCAAAACACTCAAGATATTTTATACAAAATTTCTGTAGAAGGAAACCATAGTATCCATTAACCTGAGAACAAATGCATTAGGAACAAATGGAAATTACAAAAAAATGCAAGTAGATAAGAAAACAATGTCAATTCTAATGGGAGTTTTAGTGAATTATCTTTTGTGATTTGGAAGTCCTTCTTTTGTGTTTCCATATGATCCTTGCAAAAATTTATCATAGAAATTTTAACCTCTATTATAATCGTCTACTAATGTGTCTCTCCTGTCCTCTAGAACAGCATTGTCTAATAGAAATTAAATGCAAGCCATATATGAAATTTTACATTTTCTAGTAGCCATGTCTTAAAAAAACAAAAAAGAAATAAGCACAATTAATTTTAATCATAAAACCTAATCTTAATGATAGAGGTACTTAATTCAATATAACTAAAATATTATTTTAGTATGTAATTAACATAATAAATTATTGGGATATTTAGAATTCTGTTTTTTAATGAAATCTTTGAAATCCAATGTATATTTTACTCTTAAAGCACATCTCAATTTTGGACTAGCTACTTTTCAAGTGCTCAACAGCCACATGTAGCCACTGGCTGTCATCATGGACAATGGAGCTCTAGAATGAAGCACAATGAGGGCAGTGACTGTTTCTTCTTGTAACTGACAGAGCACCACCATACAGTAGGTGGTGACACCAGTAGGACAAATAGTCCTTTTTACTATCTCCTTAGATGTGTAAAAACTGATATAATAATTGTGAGAGGTTCTCAATCTTATTTCATTACTCTATTTGAGATTTACTATAAACCAGGCCCTGTACTGACTGCCATGAATTATTAGGGTATCAACTGGAAAATAAATCACAAAGTGATGTAAAGGTCGCCAATTATGAATAAAACTTTACAAATAATCTAGAGAGAATGAAAGTTATTGCCAGGCATGACTGAAATTACACTTTAAAATTGTGTTTAATGCTAAACATGTTATGATTTTATATTAATTCTGACAAAGGTTAAAAGAAACACACAGAATTGGGTTTGAATTCACGTTCTTAAATTTTTAGCTGAAGTTAGGTTTTTCATTTCTAAAAGTGGGATAAAATTGATTTATATCCTAGAGCTCTTGAAAGTATTATAAAGCACAACACACACAGGGTTTTACATAGTAGCTGATCCATAGAAAGCACTTGATAAAAATTTAATCTTATTATAGTTATGTCATAGGTAGATCAACATTCTATTAACTATTAACTTGAGGCATCATACTACCTGATTTCAAAATATACTACAGGGCTATGGTAATCAAAACAGCATGGTGCTGGAGAAAAAACAGACATATAGACCAATGGAACAGAATAGAGATCCCAGAAATAAGTCCACACCTATACTGTTGACTAATATTTTATAAGAGAGCCAAGAATATTAAAAAAATATAGTCTCTTCAATAAATGATGCTGGGAAAACTGGATACTCACATGTGAAAAAATGAAACTGGACCCCTGTCTTAACTCCATACATAAAAATCAACTCAAAATGGCTTAAAAGGCTTAAATTCCATGAAATTATAAAACTCCTACAAGAAAACATAAGGAGCAAGCTCTATGACATTGGTCTTGGCAATGATTTTTTGAGATAAGAAACCAGAAGCTCAGACAATAAAAGCAAAAAATAAACAAGTGGGACTACACTAAACTAAAACGCTTCTGCATTTAGCAAAACGAAATCATCAACAAAATGAAAAGGCAACCTATGGAATGGATGAAAATGTGTCCAAACCACACATTCAAAAAAGGATTCATATCCAAAATGTGCAAGGGCTCATACAACTCACTAGCAAAAAAAGTCCAGATAACCCAATTTTTAAAAATGGGCAAAGGACCTGAATGAACATTTTTCCAAAGAAGCCATACAAATGGCCAATAGGTACATGAAAATATGCTCAACATAACTAATCACAAAGGAAATGCTAATCAAAACCACAATAAGATATCACCTCATACCCATTGAGATGTTTATTATCAAAAAACAAGAGATAACAAATACTGGCAAGAATGTGGATGAAAGGGAGCACTTGTATACTCTTGGTGGAAATGTAAACTGGTACAGCCATTATGGAAAAGAGTATGGAGGTTCCTTAAGATACTAAAATAGAACTACTATATGATCAGCAATCCCACTTGTGAGTATATATCCAAAGGATATGAAAACAGGATATCAAAGAGATATTTGGACTGCTGTGTTTATTGCAGAATTATTCACAGAAACCAAGGTATAGAAACCACTTAAGTATCCACTGGTGAATGAAAGGGTAAAGAAAATGTGAAATTTATCACACACACACACACACACACACACACACACACACACACAGAAGAATATTATTTAACCTTTGAAAATAAGGAAATCTTGTCATGTGCCACAATGTGAGTAAAATTGCAAGGAATTTTGTTAAATGAAATGAACCAACAGAGGAAAACTAAAACTTCATGGAATCCCTTATATGAGTTTTTAAGTCAAACTCAAAGAAATGGAGAAGAGAATGATGGTGGCCAAGGGCTGGAATGGAGGTGGGGAGGGATAAGGAGAGGTTTGAAAAAGAGTATAAACTTTTAGTTGTAATATGAATAAACTTTGAGAATCTATAAGATTCTCTATAAGAATCTATAATCTATATAAGATGGTGACTATAGTTTATAATACTTCATTGTATAATTGAAATTTGCTAAGAGAAAAGAACTTAAGTGTTCTCACCAAAAAAAAAGGAAAAAGGAAATATATGAGGTGAGGTATGTGTTCATTTTTTTTAATGTTTATTTTTGAGAGAGAGACAGAGAGACAGAGTGGGAGTGGGGGAAGGGCAGAGAGGGAGACACAGAATCTGAAGCAGGCTCCAAGCTTTGAGTTGTTAGCACAGAGCCTGACTTGGGGCAATAACCCACATACTGCGAGATCATGACCTGAACTGAAGTCAGATGCTTAAATGACTGATCTACCCAGGTGCCCCATGGTGGGAATCCTTTCACAATGTGTACATATATCAAATTGTCATTTTTTACAGTTTAAATATGCTGTAGTTTTAGTTTCTTTCTAAATCAGGTAATGCTGAAGCAACAGCAAATGGTTACATTGTTATGACTTCCACAAAACTTAGGTTTCATAGTGCCATCTGGAGTGAGAAAGCCTTTAAAAACTTAGTATTTTTCTTAATGGATCAATGGCCTTGACCATGACACTTAAGTATTTTGTGCCTCAGTACACTTATCTGAAAGTGGAAATATGAGTGTTTATGTGACAGTTCTAAATATATATTAGTTATTATTCCTATTAGAAAGAAATATAGTCAGTGAAGTAGAAAAAGAAACAAATTAGAGCAGGAGAAAAATAACATGGTGGGTGTTAACTTGCCACTCTAGTACCCAATCTGTTGAAGAACAAATAGGCTCTTTTTTGTGAATACCTGGAAATATTTGTTAAAGTGGTATCGTGATTGTTGAGGAAGGCGGTCTTGAATGTGAAGAATGAGATTAAAACAGTAAGTCTGAATTACTAATGGTTAAATGACTTTGTTTATTCAGGCTAGTAATAATCACCTGTACTAGGCAAAAATGTTAATTAATTCTGTTTCTTCTCCACATGTGTTTCCCACGCCCCCACCCCACCCCACCCCCACCCCCCACCCAAGGCAGAATTTGGTGATTGCAGCATGTGGCTCTACGGAAGTTCTAAATAGATGTATATTTTGCCTTCTTGTAAAGTCATACTGTTCACGGGAGACTTGTCTCAGCTTAGAGAGGTAGGAATGTTTCAGACTTAATATGACATCAATAAAATATTTTGCCATGTATCAGAAGGAATAATCACTTTGTAAAATTGTCATATCCATTGGATATCAGCAGAGACCTGAAAACAACAAGAAACCATCTTGTAAATTGAGCTGCAGTTTACTCGTCTCTGAAATAGGATAACAACATGCTCTCTATCAAAGGTCTCACATAAGGAGAAAATGTTATAATACATGTAAAGTAGCAGCACATAGTAAACACGAGCAAAAGAAATTTGGGGGAGTAAACATAAATTAATCCCCTAAATAGCAGTGTTCTGTGTGTTTGAAATGATAAGGAATTGTTAAGTATTCAAGTTGGTGGAGTGGAAAGAACGGAAGCCTCATCGCTCTCATGTACCATTATAGACCCACACTTGCAGCCTTAAATTATCGTTCTGCAGGATGTCAGAACCATCAGTGCTTTAGAGAGCCTTCATCTTAAGAGTTTTCCTTTTGGCAAATTGATTGATGTCTCTTTGCTTGTGAGTAGAATTTTCCTCACCTGGGAATGTCTTCTTCCATTAATTTTCTTATAGAACTCCTGTTTAATCTTTCAAGGGACATTTTCATGTGATTTCCTCTCAAATTCTTTGTACACAAAAGCCGCTGGATACACATGGTATCCATCAGAATGTAACCAGCCTGTCTTTAAAATCCCCTATTACCTTGCTTTTCAATCATGGTAGAGTGATGTTTCAACTTCTCACCTGGCTGGACCCAAAGCTGTTCCTGGCCCCACAGAGACATTAATAGCCAGGCCCCAAGCACTGGGATGCAACCATTTCAGCTCTGCAGTTCCTGCTCTTATTTTCAGTTCCTTGTCTTTTCTGGCAAATAGTGGCCTCTCCCCTTCCCCACCCCCCATTTTTCTTTTGAGCTCAGCTTTTCATCTGTTTTAAAGTTATATGTATTACCCAGCCTTTCTGGGTGTGGGTAGCAAGTGTTTTCATATTAGTCGAGTCCATTATCCTCCCTTAACTGCTGTATTTGCTCCAAGTATAATTCTTTATTAAAGTATTTGCTTTTCAACCACAGGAACATAATGCTTGTTTTTCAAAGGTGGCATTTTAGACTACCCTTAAAGAAACAGATGTCCATCATAGCATTTGGCTCACATCCTTAACATGACTTTTATCAAAACAGGCTGCACATAGGTTGCATCCAAAATTTAACTGCTGACAAACTCATTCTAATATCTCTTGATGTCAGTTTCCTTCTTTCTCAACCCACAGATGCTGCTGTGCCCCTTTGCAAGATAACGTGTGCACTTTGCAGATATTCTCCAAGGTGACAGAGAAATGAAGAACTGTGTGTACTCAGTTTTGAAAGAGATTTGGTTCGCCCTATTTTGTAGTGTACCTGGATCCCAATTCATATGATAATCGAAATCTCTGCTGTAGTTTGTAGACAATGAGTGTGCCATTCTGCTGCTGCTTTAGTAAAATTAAGGTGCAGCCTTCCTCTTTTATGAAGGCATGTATACTAGATGTGACTCATAATGGATAAAAGACAGCAATTAAATGCATTGAAGTGAATTACAACTCTTTGGAGACATTGAATCTGGTGTTAATTTGGTGGCATCAACAGTGGCATTTGGAATTCTGTTCAGCTTTATAATTTAACTTTCCAGCTACCCTTCACACCTAAGCCAATTTATGAGAGACAATGTTTGGTATATGAGATATGTAGCTCTTCTAGATATTAGGAGTATATTGTTTATCTTTTCAGATTCAGCAAGCTCTTGATTATGTTCCACAAATAGCCACATTCAGTTCATTTATCTTTTATTCTCAAATTTATCCTGAATATGTTATACATATGTTACCTAATAAAAATCACAATATGGCTAATAGGGGAAAAAATAACACATATTGTTTAATGGGATGTTTACTCCTGCTAAGATAATATAGATAAAATTCTATCAATATAACCCCTTGGACAGAGTGGAATAGCATCAAATTTTCTCATTCTATAATTCTGAAAAACTCTGTTCACTCTCTCTGAATATTTTTTGACCTTTACTCTCTATTTTTCTTATAATGTCCTTTTTATAACTGCATATTCAGATATCACTGTGTATTTTATTAACTATAAATATTATTTAAGATGTAATTTATTTGATATGAAATAGCTTACATAATATCTCACACATGAAATACAAATGTAGATTCAAAAAAGAAGACATGCAAATCATAAGAAGAAAGTATAAAAATGATTGCCAATAAAATATGTAGTAGTTATAATCTTTATTATGATGCAGCATTTTAAAAATTTATATTTTAGATAAAAGGAAAGAGATGGAACACTAAGTAATTCAGCCCTCCCTACCCCTTGGGTGGAGTAGGGTGGGTAGTAGAATGATTAGGGGAAGAGCTGGGCTTCCCTGGACATAGTTTAGGAAAGGGACTGTCGGCCTTTCAGGAAATCCCTTCATCCCCTGTGGCAACTCATCCAATATAGTAAGGGAACAGTGGACAATGGGGCAGAGAGGTGCCTGGATTGCTAGGTTGAGATAACACTGTCAATTGCACATAGATTATGTGAGGCATGTAGAATATCCAAGAGGAGAATCTAAGGGTACCAGGGAGACGCAGAAGTGCTGAAAAGCAGGTGGATCCAGAGTCCTGTGGTTGAGATGTTCAGGTGCAACTGTGTGGACCCCATAAGTCAAAGCAAAGGGAAGTCTATGCCCTGGTACTACAGCAGGCCCATAGGCTAGGAACCACCAGTCTTATTATCAAATGTGATGGTAAAAAAGGCCAGTGCTAGAGATATAGAGGATGAACCAAATCAAGTGAAAGCCACACAGAACGAAACTGACACCCCCATCACAGTATGTGTGACTCCTCCTCCGCCCCCAGATAGAAGGGGAGATATCCCTTATGGAAAATTTGTACTTGGAATTGGCGGAATATTTACTCTCTTCACCAAGAAATAAAGACTGTTTAAACCTTAAATGCTTAACCTTAATTCTTAAGTGCTGATGGTGCTTTTGTTGGTTAAATTCTTGTGTCTCACTGAGTCCTATACTCCTATTCCAAAATTACCAGATTTAACAGTGGCTACATGTGAAGATTAGTTAAGTTATGGAAAACATACAAATACAGTTTTTGGAATATCCAAAGTGCATAAATATCCTTACATACTATATTTCAGTATCTTATTTCTACCTATTTACATGGGCATTTTAGGAAGCCTATAGAAGACACAGATCGTAAAAGAAATAATTTCATTTGGCCACTTTTCTCTGTGCACACACAAAACTTACTCATCACTGCCAAGGCTTTTTTCACGACTGAGCACTTCCTCCTGCCAATGGTGGTTAGAGCTGTCATTTGCAAATCACATTATTAGAGCTTTCTAGGGAAAAAAATGATGTCAGTGATAACCTCCTCTAGAAGTTTCTGATGCTCAGTCAGTTGAGTGCCTGGCTCCTGATTTGCGTTCAGGTTATGATCTCAGAGTTTATGAGATGGAGCCTTGCATCAGGCTCTGTGCTGACAGTGCAGAACCTGCTTGGGTTTCTCTCTCTCCCTCTCTCTGTGCTCCCCCCCCCCACCTTAAAATAAAGTAAACATTAAATTAAAAAGTATGTTAGTAGAATTCCTCCTTCTTCACTGGGTTTTACACATCGTTTTTTAAATTTCATTTATTTTTGAGAGAGAGACAGAGAGCATGCATGTGAGCAAGGGAGGGGCAGAGAGAGAGGGAGACAGAGGATCCAAAGTGAGCTCTGCACTGACAGCAGAGAGCCCAATGTGGGCCTTGAACTCACAAACTGTGAGATCATGACCTGAGCTGAGGTTGGACGTTTAACCAACTGAGCCTAACACATATTTTCTTTTAAGCCCATATATACATTTGTACCAAATCTCATAATCTGTATTTAAAAAAAAAAAGAATGCAGTGTACCACTCTCTAAAGAGGTTATCTGTCTTTCTAGAAAGTTACTCAATTCTACCAAAATTTAAACAAATTAATTTCCAAGTCCTCAATCAATTATAAGTACATTTTTTTAAATATCCCAAATAATGCAGAGAAAGTGGAACCCTCTTGCACTATTGGTGGTAATGCAAACTGATGCAGCCAGTCTGAAGAACAGTGTGGAGCTTCCTCAAAAAGTTAAAAATAGGATTACCCTATGATCCGGCAATTGCACTATTGGATATTTATCCAAAGGATACAAAAATACAGATTCAAAAGGGTACATGCATCCCATTGTTTATAGCAGCACTATCAACAATAGCCAAACTGTGGAGAGATGTCCATCAACTGATGAATGGATAAAGAAGGTGTGTGTGTGTGTGTGTGTGTGTGTGTGTGTGTGTGTGTATATATATATATATATATATATATATATATATATATATACCTTATATATAATGGAATATTACTCAGACATCAAAAAGGAGGAAATCTTGCCATTTACAACTACCTAAATGGAGCTAGAAGGTGCTAAGTGAAATATGTCAGAGAAAGACAAATACCATATGAATTCACTAATATGTGGAATTTAAGAAACAAAACAGGTGAACATATTGGAGGGGGGAAAAAGGGAAACAAACCATAAGAGACTCTTAGAGATAGAGAACAAACTGAGGGTTGATGGAGGGAGATAGGTGGGGGGTGGGCTAGATAGGTGATGGGGACTAAGGAAAGCACTTATAATGAGCACTCAGTGTTGTATGTAAGTGATGAATCATTGAATTCTCTTGAAACCAATGTTGCACTGTATGCTAACTGGAATTTAAATACAAATTTGAGAAGAAAGAAAAAAATAAATTTCCCAAATAAATGATTAAATCATTTACAATTTTGTAACATCAAGTCACTATGTTTCATAAAGCCATGATTCTAAATAACTGCCCAAGATACAATTACATTGCAGTGATTTCTTCTAGTAAATCTTACTGTTGGAAAATAATTCCATTTTTAGGTTGTCAGCAATCAACGTTCTATATACATGGACGTGTGTGTGTGTGTATTCAAGTGAAATTTTTTCTGTTTTTGAGTGATTTATATATTTCTTCTACCCAAATAATAGATGATTTGACATAATCAAAATATGCTACTTTTCAAAATAAGTTATCTGATGAGGAATATAAGGATTCATATTGGAGCATAGGCTTTATAGACAAGCAGACCAGGGTTGAATCATGGTTCCAGCTGGCTGGGTAAGCTAAACAAGTTATACAATTTCCTTGGGACCTTTCATTTCTGGATATCTAAACTACATGGCAGTGTATAGTAATAAAAATGTTAACCCTATATTGCTGTTGTAGGATCAAATAAGGTGTAATAATGTGTTTATTTCAGTGCCGGACATAAAATGGGTTCTTAATAAAAGTCTCTTTGGAACTTCAGATTCTGTGTAACATTAGTGATGTGCTTTTGTTTCAGAATATCTGTTTCAGCTCCCCATAATTAGTTTATCTCTGTGTTCCTCTTATTCATCATTTGAGGCTGAACATACTTTTTATGGTGTATCTTTTCCATTACAGCCATTCTTTAGGTCTGTTCTTTTCTCTCCATGACCAATTCATTTTGATTTAAGGTGGAGAGCTGAAATATCAATTCATTATTTAGATTTTTGGTGTTTAATTTAAAAATTATCCTTGAGACTATTTTGGAATTAAAGTATTACTAATTATAATAATTGGCATATGAGCTCTTAGGAAGTATAATATATAGACTCATATGTTTGACTCAAGGCTAATAGTCAACATATACTTATTGAATCAATGTTTTGGAAATTTCTAAGATGTTCACTTTTTATTCTGGAAGGAAAATAATTTTTTAAAACACAGCTATAAAAGCAAGCAAACTGAAAAATATGATTCATAAGAATCATTCTAAAAATAAAGAGCACCAAATAGAAGGATATTCTCTTACTCCTACACTAAACCATCTTGTGACCTCAGATGAGTTATATCCGCTCCCTAGGTCTCAATTCAAAAATGTGTAAAAGGAGGAGTTTGAACTCATGGCTTGTAGGGTTTTCCAATTTCTGTCTGATTTCTTCACATATAATTCCTATGTGAAACAAATAACATGTATTCACAACTAAAATTGCACAGTTTTGATTGTCACCCACTGTAAATGATCTATGAGCCTCAATAAGTATGGAAGTAGAGATTATAGGAAAGTGATTGCAGGGTCAAAGTTTAAACTTTTATGGTAACTATTATACCCACACTATACACAGGTTTCTAGCCCCTAGCTTTTGTAGGCTATGATCCCTAAGAGGACAGGAACCGTATCTACTAGCCTCGTGGTTGAATCCTCAACGACTTCTATAGTGCTTGGCTCATACTGGTTGATGAATAAATGTTTGTTAAATGAGTGGTACAAATGCCTCCTACCTAGTTACAAGGAAATTTTCACTGCAGGTTACTGTTTATAATTTTTTTATTTTGTTAATGTTTCTTTATTTTTGATAAAGAGAAAGAGAGAATGAGAGAGAGAAAGACATACAGAGTGTGAGTGAGGGAAGGGCAGAGAGAGAGAGGGAGACACAGAACCCGAAGCAGGGTCCAGGCTCTGAGCTGTCAGCACAGAGCCCGATGTGGGGCTCACACTCATCAACTGTGAGATCATGACCTGAGCTGAAGTTGGACACTTAACCGACTGAGCCACCCAGGTGCCCATACTGTTTATAATTTAAACAAAATGGAATATAATAGTACAAAAAATATATGCTGAACCTCCTAGGAATCAAGAACTATGATTTTTCCTGGAGATACAAAATCTTAACCCTGAAAACTTGGATGTGACAAAAACATAGTAGATAATTTCTATGTGATGTGGTAAAATAGAAATAAGTAGCACAGTTATATCTAGCCAGAGAGGAGGTTCTGCTAAGGAGTTTTGGAGGGTGTGATCTCTGAGGTAAATCTTGGAGGACAGGTAGAGACTGGTGAAGAAAGGGAGAAAGATATTCCAAGCTTAAGTAACATGCCATGATTCAAGGCATGCCATTATAAAACCATCTTGGCCTCTCCTAAGATTTCTAATTACAGTAGACTATTTAGCCTCTTGGAACTCCTACTATATGGGTTCTGAGTTAGATAGATGTTAAGCTATTTAGTAATTAACTAGGCTGTGGTGGTTAATCCCACAGGAAATCCTAATTGAGAATCCATTTAACTGACTAGCTCTTAAGAGGTTGGACTATAGCACAGCAATGATAGCATTTGGATCAGTGTTTTCAACAAGAAAAT